>NC_056731.1:1916045832-1916133332 GCF_019279795.1 Protopterus annectens
GTTAATCAATTAAATACATCATTAAAATAAATTCACCCTTAAAATACATCAATTAAGTCTTCAGCTAGTATTACATCTTATTTAAGTGAGCGAGCTTCTAGCTCAGGTTTAATGCAGTTTAGAGTTCTACAAAATGTTAACAATGACAAGAGAGGGGGTAATTTAAACAATTTAATTGAAAGAATTGAATTAAAGTGGATATTAAATCTGCAAACTCATGTATACCCTGGGCTGAACAACTATGTCTGCATTAAACCTGAGCTAGAAGCTCACTCACTTAAATAAGATATAATACTAGCTGAAGACTTAATTGATGTATTTTAAGGGTGAATTTATTTTAATGATGTATTTAATTGATTAATTGATGGTGCTTTCTGACAAAATGTGTAGGGGTTTTTACTGTATTACTGATGACTTGTTCTACGTGAAAGCACTTGTCTAAATAAACATGTTTTAAGCTGTGGTGGTCATCTGGATTTTTTTCCTTCATTGACTTTTCGTTTTTGGATGATCTTTGGTCTACTGCTGGTAATTTGTAATTATGAAAATAAGCAATATTTCCATATGTACTTAATGTTAAAAAAAAACTAACAAACTGTTACATGACATTAGGTGAAACCTTTGATGTTGCTGAAGAAAACTGTCTTAGATATTTACACTGTATACATCTTTAGAGATAACCAGTATTATCTGCATTGCTAATTAAACATATGCATTCATATTTCTGTAAATAGCTCAATAAACATGCACTTATAGAATAATTTCTTTTTGTCATGTGAAAGCTTATATTTGGTTAACAAAAATGTTCTAACAATGTATGTCTAGTTTATATATTTTTCAAGATATTAAAATTTGTGAAAGTTAAGAAAAATATTTTGGGGTTGCTGTGATAATATATTACAGTATTTATGGAAAATAATATGAAAGCACTGAATAGTATCACCATAAATAATAGTTCGTACTGATGACATTGCTATCTGTACAGGAAAAAAACAATCAACCTGTGCTGTGTAAACGTCTTACCAAGCAAATAAACCAGAGTAAAGCAGTCCAAAAAAGTAGAATGATGAGATGACACCAGGCTCTCAGTATAAAATGAACTATCTTTTATTTTAAAACAGCGTAGGTGCTTCACAGCTCTTGGTGCCTCTTCAGATGTCAGTATAAAAATGCAGTTACACATACAGCAAATTATACAAAAATTCAACTAGCAAATCAACCAATTAAACAAGTTTTAAAAGAATACAAACAATAAATGTACTAAAACTTAAAAATAAGAGATGAATTTAAAATCAACTAATGCACATAAATATATGTAAAGTGTATTTAAAAAGTGAGCGTGTCTGTGACAAAGGTTTAAGGGTAACTTTATCATTCAGTCCTGATCCATAATCAGCCCTTAACCTGGATATCCATTTGCTCTCTAAGCTTTCAGTAGCATTCCTATCATCACTAGACCTCTTAGTAGCTGCTACCTTGGGCTATAACTTGAAACTTAAAACAATACGTTTGAAGTAAGCTTCACATGTTTACACACACTGCACTCAGCACCATTATTTACATGTCTTGTGGTCTCCTATACATTCCTTCAACTGTCTGTCAGTCCTGCCTACGTAACACTTCGTGCAGGCAGTGCAGTATGCTAAATAAACCACATGAGAAGAAGTTCCTGTAGCTTGAACATCAAACACATATTGTTTACCCTGATCTGGATGTATAAACATACCAGTGGTGTCAATATATCTGCAGCACTTTTCATGTATGACATGTTCTAGTTCCTTTATAAGTGGAACCCATTTTATTCCTAGTAGTTTTACCATGAATAAACTGTTTTGGATAACAAAGCATCTGTTTTAAAGATAGTTTCTTCTTAAAGATAGGTTTGTTCACCCACTATCTTTTTAAGATCATTATTTGTTGCTATAATGGGCCAATGTTCCCTTACAATATCCAAGACATATACTGTAGTGTAAGAGTAAGTCACCAGTACCCTGCATTTACCATCAACCAGTCTCTTAGGGTAAATTGAAGGTGGATTTGAAGAAAAGAAGAGCCTGCCTCTACTTTCTCTAACATCAGAAACTTTATTCAATACTTGTACATTACTCCCCTTGTAGCCCCTATCCACAAACTTATTCTCCAGAGCTTTCATTTCAGCCAAAAAATTGCCATCACTGGCATTCACCCTTGATACTCTGAGTCCTTGCCCTTGTAATATGTTGTCAAATACAAATTTGGGGTGCATGCTTGTTCGACTCGACAATTTCTGATTGATCTTTATGAGTTCACACAGGCTACATTTGATGTAGAGGGATGTTATTTGGTAACATTGGATGCAAGTTCCCTTTTCACAGTTACATCAAATATGTCAGGTATTGAATGGGTGATATAATATCTAATGGAACAACATATACTTAGTGATAGTAAGGTTGAATTACTTCATCATTTACTTGAGTTGGTTTTGTATAATAATGTATTTTATTTTGATGGTAACTATTTTTTGCAAAGATATGACACAGCAATGGGCACATCATGTGCCAACAGCTACGCTCATTATGCTCATCTGGGAACTTAAGCACATATTGGTCGATACATACATAGAACACATTTTATTTTACAGATGTTTTGTTGATTTATTTTTGATTTGGAAGAGTACACTAGATGAGTTGTTTAAGTTTACAGAAGAGATTAATGCTAGTACTACATTTCTGAGATTTACAGCCGAGTACTCCAAGGTAGAACTTAGATACTTAGATGTACTTAGAGTTTCAAGCAGTGGACAGATTGATACTTCACTGTGCAGGAAACCTTGTTATAAGAACAAATTTTTACACCGAACAAGCATGCACCCCCAAATATGTATATGACAACATAGTACAATGGCAGGGACTCAGTCTCTCAAGGGTGAATGTCAGTGATGGCAATTTTATGGCTGAAATGAAAGCTCTGGAGAATAAGTTTGTGGATAGGGGCTACAAGAGGAGTAATGTACAAGTATTGAATAAAGTTTCTGATGTAGATATGTTGTTTTAAAATAAAAGATTGTTCATTTTATGCTGAGAGCCTGGTGTCATCTCATCATTCTACTTTTTTGGATTGCCATCTGTACAGTTTTAATAGCTTTTATTGTTCACAAAAATATCTGAATTTGTTTGTCTTATGCTTTGTTTATTTTTTCAGAAAATGCTGAGGAATGCAACATGTGCGTTGGCTGCTAGAGGTGTAAAATTCCACACCACATACTTAAGATTACATCTTTAAAAATGTAAGGCATCAACAATCCCAAGCAATTAACACTCAATATAAAGTCAGAAAAAGAAGGTAAAGCAGTTTTTAAATGGATTAGGAAGAACAGTGCATTAATTAATCTTAATGATCAGTAAACTTCCATCTTCCATCCCTATAGCAGCCACACCTTCATTAGCTACTCCCTTTATCATTCGCCAACACAACACTTAACTCCAAATTAAATACAAACACAATGTTGTTCCAACACTTTTACTATTTATTCTGCTAACCTTTCTACTTGTTATCAAACACAACAGGTCATAACTATCAACTCCCCCACTAACCCACTCAGCACCCCACCCCATTCTTCTTTAAACAACATCATCATATCCCCTACCTTTACAACAGCTTCAGCACAGATCTCTTCACATTTAAATATACACACTTACAATTAACTCCACATTTACTGCGCAAATATGTTAAGTTGATTACCAAACTCACATACCTACTTGTATTCAATTCTACCCTGATCAAACTAAGTGGGGACATGCATCTTAATCCAGGACCTCAACCCCTTAATCACTCTCCTCTCACTCCAAACAACACTAATATCACACAAAGTAGCTCAGATATGTTAATATTAAACATGAATCTAAGAACAATCCTTAATAAAACTCATGAACTTTATGCAACTATCACCGAAAACTCCCAGATTAGCAGTCCTAAAAGAAATGTGGCTAAAACCCCACATACCTGATCGTGAAATTCTAACCCATGGATATAACATCCATAGACATGACAGGACTCAAACAAGGTGGCGGCATAGCTGTAATACATACAACTATCAAACTAAAAAGACTTCAAAATCAACTCCCCAGACCTCTTGAATTCTGAAATTTTAATCACCTACCTTCAACTAAACTCCAACAAACACATCATTAGAATAGCTATTTATATACCCCCAGGCAACAACCCAGATATTATTAAAGACCTTCTTTGTTGGTGTGCCTCAACTTTTAGTCAAGAAACAATAATCATGGGGATTTCAACATTGACTGGTACACCTGCTGCTTGGAAAATCCTTTCTATTTTATTAGCTTCCATGGTTTCTGTCAAATTATACAGTCCCCTACCAGATTTGACAAACATAGCAAAAAAGAATCAATTCTAGACTAGACACTTACAAACAAACCCTCTCTCTCTCTCTCACCAATCTGTCCCCCTGACAGTCTAAGTGACCTTCCTACCCACTTACCTTCTTAGGCACCGCATTTGCCCTATTAAAAATATCATTTACAAACTTGTCCCAAAAAAAAAGTCATTTCTCGTCTTCAAATCTCTCCTGCAACAATGTGACTGGTCCTCTTAAAAATATCTGCACCATGACTCAGCTGTTCAATACTTCAATGACAAATTCCTCAATATCTTAACCTAGCCGCCCCTTAGAAACATGTGTTTTAATTCCAAGCACATACCATGGCTTACAAATAACACCAAGCAGCTCCTCAAACAGAGAGAGAGAGCCTTGTCCCTATACCACAAGACTAAAAATCAAGACTCCTTTCTTACATACCGTCAATTACGCAACCTTGCCAAAAACACATCAGGCATGACAAAAAGCTGTACTACACAACAATGCAATAAAAAAAAAACTAAAACAATCCTCAGAAATTTTGGAGAGCCAACAATCAACTACTAAATCCTGGAGAGAGCACAACCCCAGCTCCAACCTCAACAAATTTCACTGAGAGCATTCAGACTATCAACTCTATACTCTCCCTAGTAAAAACAGCAGCAAGACCTTCCTATCCATTCCTAAACAGAACCTTCAATTCTTTTTCACGCAAACCAATTCAACCTAATACCATCAAAAACATCTTTCCAAACTTAAGGCTTCCTCCCTCGCAACTGACCAACTCCCCAGTGAATTTCTAAAGCTAGCAGCAGATGCCATCTCCTACCCTACATCTCTCCTAATAAACCATTCCACTGCTGAGCAGTACATCCCCAACTCTAGAAAGTGTTTTATATTATCCCACTTCACAAAGGCAGCTCCTCTACGGAGTTTTCAAATTACAGGCCAATTGCCCTCCTCCTTCCCATAGCCAAGATTCTTGAAAAAAATGCATACACAGACAACTCGCACGCTATCTACTAAGCAATAATCTCCTAAAAGCATCTCAACATGGCTTCAGACCTAAACACAGTACAGCCACTGCCCTTGTAAGTTTTACTAACTCAGTCAACCAGCTTAGAATGACAACCAGCTCATCTCATCCATGTTTCTTGGTATGTGTAAGGCCTTTGATACAGTATCCCACCAACAGCTACTAAATGAGCTCTCTTCCTTAAACCTAACCCAGCCAGCCCTCTTCTGGTTTATCAGATACTTAACTGACTGCCAACAAGCAGTTAAGTGGCAAAACTCTCCACCCTATTAACAGGCTCAATTCTCAGTCCACTCCTCTTCACTATATTCACCAACAGGCTCAGCACAATCTCCCAGCATACAACCATCATTCAATACACAGACACCTCCTCCCTCATATGTTCAGCTCCCTCCCTAACAGAACTCCTACAACTACAAACAACCCAACAATCTATCCAAGACATTGAAAAATACCTCTCAGACTCTCAACTCATACTCAGTCCAAATAAAACAAAAGTTTATGCTTTGCATTAATAGCAAAGTTCCTGATAACTCTCCCCTTCACTATCTCCTCAGCCAATAAAACTAAAACTGAACCTGTCCAGCACACCAACAAACACCTCACTCTAGCTATCAAAAAGATCTACATTAAGCTAGGCTCACTATACAGAGTCACACCATACCTAACTAGACATTCCATAGCTAGGACTCATCTACTCTCTACCCTTCTGTATGCCTCACCAATATTCACTAATCTCAGAAAATCAGAGTGAAACAAACTGGAGTCCTGCTATAACAAAATTTCAAGATTCGCTACTAACCTCCCTTACAGATCACATCACTGCACAGCACTTCATAAAGTACATTGGATTGAACTACCCAATCTCATATCCCTAAAAATATAACTTTTATTAATACCATCTTCCACCATCCAGACAACTGTCCAGCACTCAAGAGCTTAATGCAGCCCTACTCAAATGGCAGGCCACTAAGATCCTCCAACAAACTACTACTTAAAAGTAACTAAATCTAATAATTGTTACGGTAACTATCTATTCTCCCACCAAATATAGGTCCTGGAACTCCATGCCTCAAATATTAAATTTTAGCAGCACATCCAAATTTAAACGGGTCTATATTAAATCAGTGAACACTTAAAAAAGCGAACACTGATTTATCGACCCCATGTAAGCGAAAGCTTACAATCCCGAATACTTAGAACAGCAATTTTTTCCCCCAGGGGGAAAAAAAAATCGCTGTTCCAAAAAAGAAAAGAAAAAAGGAAAAACTTTAAAACATTACATAAAGTGGGGGGGGGGTTAAGCCCCCCCCCACACCCCCTGTTTAAATATACCAACTCCGAGATCGCACTACAGTGATGAAAACAGCAAAACAACAAAGGCGGCCAAGCGATTTCTTCCCAAGGGAATGAATTTGCGTATATGCCGTTTTGTGCTTTCAAGTTCAATCAAGATGCATTCAAAAGAATGCATCTTTGATCATATAATAGGGAACCATTTAAACTACTGCTTAAGGAACACCTAACCAAAAACTGCCTTTGCCCCTGCACTAATCCAGGCTGATCATTCTGTTCTTACAACCAAAATACATCTTCCCTTACTAAATTCTAACACCCAAACTATCCCTTCTATCATGGAATTCCAATTTCTCTCCATATATTTCAAGCTCACCCCTGCTCCTATCTTTATCTACCCATCTCAAGCTTCCTACAGTTAAATTATATTCCCTCCTTCTTGTACTTCACCTCAAAATTGTCTTAGCTATCACTGTTCAGAAAAAGTAACACTAGTATAGCAACAGTCAGCCATATTCTTGTCCATATACCACACATGCATCTTATAAATATTTACCACCAAAACCACAATATTGATCTACTGATCAGTCATTTCTCCATGATGGCACAAATTCATGCTAGTTTATTTGCTAGCTTTCTTTGTTTCCACCTTATATTACTCTCACAATTTTTATTGTTTATGCATAAACTATTTACTACCTATATTTATGAAAGTTATGTATTCTTGATTGTTATGGATTTCTTGATTTGTTTTTAATGTGTTTTTATAATGGAGCTTTTCTCCCCGGGCCTCTACTGAAAAAGGGCCATTGGCCCAGTCGGAAATCCCTGGTAAACAAATATAAAATAAAATAAATTAATTAGCAAGATTAATAATTAAGATTAAGAACTTAAATAGGGGCTTGCATATGAGTACCCAATTAAAGCAACATTAATGCATCTGAACTTGGTGACACCCTTACTGTATCACATGAATCAGTCTCTTTAGAGATACTGAAAAGTAAACCAAATTATGTTTCTACATAGTCAAGCAAAGGAAAATATGGTATACAAAATATTGTTAAAATTGATTAGTAAACCTTAGTGATAGCAGGTTTTCATCATACAGGGACGTAGAGAAGAGTACCCCAGTTTAATTTCTCCAAATCTTTTGGGTTTTTAATACCATGATAGGAAAATACTCCATTCCTTAGTCAGCGTATAATTAAAGTTCATGAAATTATTGATGTTAGCTAATAGTGCTCTTCATAGCACCCACAATGTGCCCAGAAGTGACATCTGCAATTCATAGGTTCATAGGTGTTTACTAGGCTAAAAACCACAAGGGCTTTTTTAAGCCTAGCCATGCATCCCAAATCTCTGACAAGTTCTGATACCCTTGATAAGACTAAGTATGGACCTGGGAGATGAACCATTTACAAGTTACCTGTTTGCATTGGAGACATAGGTGCCAAACCAGGGATGAATTTCCGGTTTCCCATCCAATTGTCCAAGATGCACTTGAATTGGGTTAGGGAAGAACTCTGCATCACATGGCTGGGGAGCCTGTTTCATAGACAGGGCAGGGTAGTCTCTGGGATACATACCTATCTCTCCAGCAGGTCCTATTTATATCACAGGCAACATTTAAGTCTTTAGACTGGGTAATTCTGGTACTGTTTGTTTTGTGGATATACATGAGGTCTATTAGAGTGGGGTCTGACAATGTCCTGTATGCCAGGCATAGATCTCTCCTCAAATGCCTGTAGGAGATAGAATAAAGGGATAGGGCCTTGAGGTGGTCTGCATAGGACATATTACTTATGCCTTGTATTCTTTTAATGAGGAACCTCTGTGGATGTTCCAGTTGTTGGATATGCCTGGTTAGGCACATACCAAAGGAGGCATTTTACTCAATGATAGGTCTGATGAATGCCGAATACAGTGGAACAATGACTTCCTTGGACTTAGATGGCATACCTTTGTTTATAAGTAGTGCAACATAGGATTTCCTCACCACTGTAGACATGTGATGATCAAAGGCTAGATTACTATCTGAGTGTCTCCCTAAGTCCCTGACTACTGGGTCAACTCTAAAGGGTGTGTTGTCAATATGACAGTTACCAGGGATGGATGACTTCCCAAAGGATACTATTATGCATTTCTTGTCATTTAGTTTTAGTCCATGGCTCTGACACCAGTTATTTGTCTGTGTCAGCCCCTCCTGGAGAACGTGTGTCAGTGTGAGATTCAATGGCAACTCCTAATATGCAGTCATCTGCAAATTTAGTCAGCCAGAGACCACTGACATCGGCCTGACTTCTGAGAAGTAAATGGCAAAAAAGAGCGGTCCAAGGACTGATCCCTGAGGGACCCCACTTGAGACTGGCCTCTTTGTAGAGGTGGGTCCTGTCTATGAGCCACTTGGCTATCCACCGGGGACATACGGGTTTGTACCTAATCTCTTGAGTTTGTCAACAATGCCTGAGTGGGGTACTGTGTCAAATGCCTTGGCCAGGCAAAGGTAGGCAGTGTGAATGATCTTGTCCTCAACCATTGCTTTGGTGACCTTCTCAAAAAAATCCACCAGGTTGAGTAAGCATGATCTGCCCATGACAAAACCAAACTGGGTTGGTTCCAGTGTCTCGGGGTTTAAATATATCTCTATTGATTATCTCCATGACAATTCTTGCCATGGCTTTACATTTAAGACTAGTGAGACTTATGGGTCTGTAGTTTCCACGGTCTGTAGATGGCCCACCTTTGTACAGAGGGATGACTGTTGCCTTTCTCCATTCACGAGGCATGAAGCCGGTTTTGAGGCTACAGTTAAATAGTAATTCCAGAGGCCCTGACAGGTCATGTTTCATGCTGTTTAGAAGGCATCCTGGGATATTGCCTGGGCTCACTGATGCAGGGTTCTTGGTCTTAGAGCATTAAGGACTTGTTCCTAGTGACAGTAGGGGGAGTTATATTTGATATTTCCTGAAGGAAGGTTGAGGGGGAGAGAGGAGTAAAGTTGGAGCTGAATTTATCAGCCAGTAGGTTTGCTATATCTTCTGGCTCAGTATACGTGACTCCATTTACAATGAGATCTGCACACAATTGTGTATCGTCTTTGAGGTTGCGGACATAGCTAAAGAATGCTTTGTGGTTGTCCTTGGTCTGGGAGGCCAAACTTACCTCAAATTCGGCTTTGGTAGACTATTTGTCCTCTGGTTGGTTGTTTAGTTTGAAGAGAGTGTGTTTATCATTCTGGGTGCTGCACCTCCTCATTTATGCCAATTATTTTCTTCCTCCTGTTATACATCTGATTGATTTTGTGATTCCACCATGGTGGCTTGTTTTTTGAGTTAACTCTGTACTTCTTCCTGGTGGGTAAAGCTGCCTCTCTGCAGCTATTAACATGCTTGTACTGGGTTTCTGTGAACAGTTCTGCATAGGCAGTGGTGTTTTCAGGGTTTATAGGGGCTTGAAATTTGCCAGGTTCTCACTTAATAGCAGAAGTTTAGCCTTAGAATAGTTCCTGAATATTCCTGGTTGAGCTGGGCTTCCAGGTTTTATTTTTACTTCAAAGGAGACCATTTTGTGGTCTGACCTTACCAGGGAAGACATTACAGTAGGGGGTGTGCAACACTCTCCCATATTAGTGAGGACCAGATCCAGTATGGTTGCACCCCTGGTTGGTATATTGACTATCAGGTTCAGGGAGTTTGTGTTTACAAAACCCAGGAATCTCTGTGCATGTATGTTGATGTCGTATAGGATTCCCAGTTAATAGTGGGGTAATTAAAGTCTCCGATGAATATGGTATTGGGTTGGATGGAGTTACACATATTGGTAGCATATCTAAATAAGATTGTAAATTCTTTTTTATGAGACCCATTGCTCCTACTACTATTGAAACTGTCTGGGTATCTTTCTTCCACACTGCTCTCATTTCTGTCTTCAAATACTGATATTTTATGACTTTGTCTCTCTCTGTACATGAGACTCTGCAATCGTTAGGTGTAGCAATTTCAACTATCAATGCTACATTTCTCTTTTTTTCATGGACTACTACATCTGGTTTTCTCACATCTGCTTTCTGAATTGCTGGTAATGGATGGTCCCATATGATGTACATTTCATCATTCTCTATAATGCTTTGTGGTTCATTCTATATTGTAGTGTTTGCACAATCCCTAATGCATTACTCCATTAATGTACCCCCATTAAGGTCCAAGAAATGTACTTGTATTTTATAACCCTATACTTCATGACAGCATTCTGTCACAGATGAACTGGACTGGTGATCTGAAATACAGTACACTAACATAACCCATCAACAGGAAGTTGTAGCATCAAAAAATATTAAGGGGTTAGAAATCCAACTAGATCATACTGAGTTTTACCATGGTTTCAGAAAGCCTAAATGGGCACAATTCTGCAAAACAAAATAGGTCTTAACCTGCTAAGAGGCCAGTGTGGAACACAGACCATAGCAATGTGTGACAAATGGTTAAAATGTGGAACACCCTATTTTCGCACTGCGTGAAGAGAGTACCTTGAACATAGCCATGGCCTTTCCATCAAAATATAAGGGCGTGAGCACACCCACACACAGCAAAAACTTCACTATTGGTATAATTTATGTACTTCATTATTCATTCAGAATAAAACATCCAAGGATAATCTATCAATTCAGTAAACTATAACTGCTGGATACAGATAGTCACACACAAAGATACAAAGGCACAGATACACTGGTGACCCACCACATACCCAGTCACAGAAACACATCTGGTAATTTGAGCCACTTTATTGACCCAGTACTTCTTAGATGTTTCATTCTGATTCACTGAAGGAAGGAATACATACATTGTGCCAACAGTGAGTCACTGCTGTCAGACACACACAATCCAAAGCATTACATTTCCATCACCCCTCCTCACACAGACATACAATGTTCTCAGCTATCTTTCACTTTGCTAAATGCACCCGATTTTTTTCTCATATTGCTGTCTGTTCTTCAGCCATTTTTCACATAGTGAAGACTGCAGTCCCTGAGTAATTATTAACAGTTTGAAATTTAGACTTTATAAAATGCATGCTAAGGCAAAATTTGTTATTTTTATCAAATTTCAAAGTACATAATATTTAAAATCTGTGATTTGGGAAGTTTGCCTCCATTTTTTTTCTAAATCCCTGATTCTTGAGCGAAGATGTTGTCAGCTACTTACATACCATGCCTCTCAAGTGCCCAGAGTTTTGAGTCATATTTTTGGTCTTTTCCTCATAAAAATCTATGTTTTCTGGCAAACCACTGAAGGCTGTCTCTAAATAATTACATACATTTAAGTTTCAAACATTATATCCTTCTGAAAATGCATGCTAACACTAATCCTGTTATTCTAGCAACTTTCTAAGTTTATAAGAGCAATATTTAAAATTGGTTCCTTTTTTGGGCCTTTGTCCCCCCATTATTTAAGGCTATGTCCAGATTTCTTGTGCTATGAGGTTGAGAGCTCACCTCTGCACTGCCCAGAATTTTGCAGTATGCCCACAGTTTTGGTCTATTCCTCATAAAATAGGTAGTATAAGACAATGACAGAAATTTGTGTTTCAGACATCATATCCTGCAGAACATGTACAGTAGCACAAAACCTGTTATTCTAGCAACTTTCTAAGTTTATAAGAGCAATATCTAAAATATGTCCCTGTTTTTGTGGCTTTATCACCACATTATGTTTGGCTACTGGTGTCTTTGTACAAATTTCTTCCTCTAGGAGGTTGACAGGTATGCATTTAAAGAGAGGGAAAAATAAAATAGAAGCAAAACAGTACCAAATTAAATAATTGCAATACCAGCAATTGAGCATCTGAACAGGACTACCACTCATCAGCAGTGCATCCGAACATGACTACCACTCATTAGATGTGCATCCAAACATAACTACCACTCATCAGATGCAGTGGTAGTTTAGCCTGGTGAGTGGGACATCAGTGTGTCTGACTACAGAGTTACCTACAACTAGTGTGTTGGGTACGTTGCTTTACCTTATTGGTTATGGTTGAGTGGCACATGTGCATCCAAACATGACTACCACTCATCAGATGTGCATCCAAACTTGACTACCACTCATCAGATGTGCATCCAAACATAACTACCACTCATCAGATGTACAACCAAACATGACTACCGCTCAACTCTGCATCCGAACATGACTACCACTCATCAGCTCTGCATCCGAACTTGACTACCACTAATCAGCTGTGCATCCAAACATGACTACCACTCATCAGCTGTGCATTCAAACAACTACCACTCATCAGCTGTGCATCCAAACATGACTACCACTCATCAGATGTGCATCTGAACATGACTACCACTCATCAGCTGTGCATACTCACTCCCATACTGATGACTGATCTGCCAAGAATTACAATTCCAGACAGTATTTCTTATAACATAAAAGCTTTAAAGATATAAAGGCTTTTTTGTCCCTTTCCCTTTTACCTTCTGTTAGTGTCTGCTCCCTCTGCCCCGAGTGTATAAATGGTATTTATGGTCACTGTGCTGTAAGCAGTAAGCATGCCATTAGTGTTAACATGCTCCTGTATTCATTTATGGTCACTGTGCTGTAAGCAGTAATCATGTCATTACTGTTAAGAACATGCTCCTGTATTCATTTATGGCCACTGTGCTGTAAGCAGTAATAATGCCATTACTGTTAAGAACACGCTCCTGTATTCATTTATGGCCACTGTGTTGCAAACAGTAAGCAAATCAATGTTAAGAACTTGCTCCTGCATTCATTGATCGATTACATTTTTTTACACTGTGGTCTTCCGCTTTGTTTTTTTGGTGGTATTTCTTCTAACTTTGAAAAATAGTCTGAAATTAAATTACCTGGTTTAGGCCATAAAGATTGTATCATACAGTTCTGATTGCAGTCAGAAACAAAATGTCTATAAAAAAAAAAACAGGACTAGGAATCCTACTTTATTGTCTTTAGGGGTAAACTAATAGCTACCCTGGAAGAGAGGAAGTTTTGAAATGGTTTTATACCTTCCAGATGCTATAACACATCTTAGCAAAGCTCCATCTGTGTGTATGGTAACACATGCAAAATTCTGGTTCCGTTTCTAGTAAAGGGGGTAGTGCAGGAACAGGAGGCTGATGACCAGATGTATGTGATGACATTCTGTACTCCAGCACTGAAATAATGTTTTAACACTAGATGAGACAGAAGACCCAGAGTAGTCTGTTTGTGAAACCTGATAAAGAAGGACCCCTCACCCACATCATCTTGCCTTGCTTTAGTAAGTAATTAGGGAATAGTAATTCTTTACATCAGTCAGGAAAACATAGTGAGATTTGTTAGGTACAGTTTTTCGGTATCTGTGTGAATCTATCCATCTGTGTTATTTTTAATATTTCCTGTGATTGAAACTCTGTTGTTTATTGTAAATAAATATTTAGCATTTTCATGTTCTTTTATTATTTATTATTAAATATATTTAAACTTTTCGTTGTGGCTGGTCATGGACAACAGCCTCCAACACTACCCCAGTTAGACAATACAATATAAATGCCCTGAAAAATCCACAAGCCATGACCACAGCGTTTATAAAGAATCTGTAGAAACACAATGTTAGAGTATGCAGCACTACAGGCAAAGAAGGGAAGGATGCATCCTGCTGCCTGCCCCCTCTCAGACCCAAGGTTAAGTAAGCACTTCATATAACAACTATATCTGAAATTGACAGTTGCTAATGCAGAATATGTTGGGGTCTGGTCTCTGTTACATATAATATCCTATACTGTAGGTTTAGCAAATGAGTTCTGACATGAGTGGCTAAGGTCCTCATTCTACAGCAGCCCTGCACATACTCCATTTAGTTAGCATTTTTAGTATGGATTACTGCATCACATTCATTTCAAAAAGAAACTAGCCTTAGTTTGGACTAATATATTACATTCACTTCAAAATGATATGCCAACTGAATAAATTGTCTGCTGGTGATAAACAGGGTTTTAAGGAAGTACCTATTTTTTACGAATAAACAGAATACAAAGGATTATTCCAGATAAAATCACTTTAGTCAGAAGTTCTAGGAGACCCTCTTTCTCTCTTTGATGCCTTCCCTGTGGAAGGAATAAAGACACCTTATTGAAGTTTCAAGTAGTTTATTTAGTAAAGTAGGTAGATGGATGAGTGTTCTTGTTCTGGTACATTACATTCAACAGTTCAGTTACTTAAAGGCAGTTACAGACAATGGTAGGATTCATGGGAGGTGACTGGAGAAAAATCTTGGAGACAGATAAACAAGGAGCCAATCTCAAAGTTTAGAGGTCAGTCCCTTATTTGCATATTTCTGAAAGACCTATGAGGGTTTACAAACTCAGCAGCCTGCGGAACTTCATTCTTAGTTAAAAGTTTTTTTTTTATTTTTAACATACAAAACATGACAATGCACAATGAGCTGCAACTATAGAACTATAAGAAAATACTTCACATGAACTTCATCAGATCCATCTAATACAGTGGTTTACACTTTGATCATCTGAAAATGCTTGTATTTTACAAGGCTATCACCAGACTTTATTAGTGTGTTTTTTAAGACTTGTAAATGAAAGGCCGTGTCTGACTTTTTGGGGCTCATACTCCTTGGAGCAAATTATGAAAACTTTATTACAGAGCTTATTACATAACTTTTTTTCAGTCTGAATTGTCCTTACTGATGCTTGTACCACATGTAATATGAGAAGCTGTGCCCACTTTTGCAGAGCTCATGTCTCCTGAAATATATAACGAAAGACTAAATCTTTTGAATAGAAATAAAAAAAAAAGGTTTACAGCGCCTGCTTGTAAGAGACTTATACACATGATTAATCTGACCTGTCCCCATTCTTCTTCCTGATGATGGCCGACCTTTTTGTATATGCAAGGGAGACAGTCACTTAGAACTACACTAGCTGAATCTTACTTTTTAAACAGTAATACATTTTAACACTACCCCTAAACCTGCCTGACTCAATACCGTACCTTACAAAAAAAAATCTTTCCCATAACTCTGTCACTACACAAAACAAATACACACACACTCACACACGGACCAGCTTACACTTCAGACATAAAATGTAACCCCTTATCTAATCCTGACCCTAACTCAAAGACACACACCTGCACACAAACACACAACACCTACATCCTTACCTAACCCTTACCCTAACACACAAACATACACATCCCCTCCCAATCCCAAATCACCTGTTACAGAGAAACAACACTCTGAGATATAAGATGTTTGACTAGCTGAATATGTGACAATCTCACCTACCTCAAGCATTTGTCAACCAAAGTAACATTGGACAAAATGCAAGGAAACCATATACAAATTATATATATATATATATATATATATATATATATATATATATATATATATATATATAGATATAGATATATATATATATATGTATGTATACACACACAAACAAACACACAAACTTGGATAACAGCAAATTATCTGTCACTTCATCTAATCACAAGTCATTGAAAAAAAATATCTAATGACATCTTATCTAATATTCTTCAAAACATTTTACTCATAACAGTTACAATAAGCAAAGTTTATGATTTTTGGATCACTGGTATGAGTTTTATTAAAGATGTATAAGCAATATTGCAGTTTGTTTTATCACAGTGTGTTGGATTCTGCCAAATAGTGGTAAACTGCCAGTTATCTTCCCCTTTTTTACATCAGTTTTTCTATATAAGTTAGGAGGTATGAGGTGGTGAAGCCCCACTTAGGGGGTACACGGGGTTTTGCTGGTTTAGATAAGTTGTGTTTCATTTGTTTCCCTTGAAGAAGCTCTGCTTCTGGCAATTTGTTTTCAGGCATTAGTAATGAAAATGATGTAGAAATTTTTGCTAGAGCCTTCTTCCCAATCATTAAGTGAGAAGTGAAAGTCCTACGGCTTGTAATGGTGTAGTTCTAGATTCCAGTAATGCTAGGTAAAGGTGCATGTGGTTAGATGCATCACATTCTTTGAATATATTTTCTACTGTTTATATAACACATTCAGCCTGCCCTTTTGACTGCCAATACCTTGGAAATGTGAAGGACTCGAATCTCCAATATATGGAAAAAGTTTTGAACTCGACCTGTGAACTGACTGACATGTCTTGTTCTGGAATATCATATCTTGTGAAAATCGACACAAGTAAAGGTAGACACATTGTCTTCATGCTGAATGACTTCTGGATATTAGGCGTGATAAACAAAAAGGAGTAGAACATTGAGGTTATTGTATCAGAATAAATAATTTCCCAAATTTAACCTTCATAATGCTGTAATTTCATGCTGAGTTAACTCATCTTTCTGGTTTAGATTCTTGTATCTGCCACAAAGATTATAGTCTTGCACCATTTATTATATCTGCATTGTCACTTTAGGCCAGTACATGATACTTCTGGCTCTCCCCTTACATGTCAACATTTCCAGGTATGAATCAAGTAACTTCAGCAATTTGTGATTTCCTAACGGAGATTAAATATTACCTTAACAAAAGAGAACATACACAATCATTTCTCTCTAGATCTGAAACATAGCTTGATTTGTGGATGAACTTGTTTCACATTGTCTGATCATTCTGGTATAATGACTTCAGGTAGCAACTGCATGTCTTTATTGTCTATTGTAACAGATTTTAATTCTTAGACATTCTCAGCTATAGCTGTTGTCTGAGTCACAATCCACACTACTTAAAAGCCTTTTTCTAGCACATTTTCTTTGCATTCACTGTATCAGCAGCCTGCATCTATTTTCCTTTCTTATACAGCACGTCCAAATCATACTTATGAAAGTTACTAGCATCCCCTGCAATCTAGCTGGTGCTTTATGCAAATATTCCTTGAATATTCTCTTCAAAGATTTGTGGATGGATTCACCTTATAGGTACATAGAAGGTTACTGGGCTAATGGCCCTAGAGCCCTTACAAGTCTAGCCATATTTATCCTGAGTTGCCTCAATTGTCGGTAGTTACGTGAGTGAAGTTTGCAGAGGTAAGGGTCTATGGTAGTTAATACTGACTTCCTCTGTCCAGGAGGGACATGGGCGTCACTCCAGGAATTAATTTGCGATCACCCATCCATTGATATAGGTTGCTTTTGAATAGGGTCCGGGAGGGGTTCTGTTTCAAGTGAATTGGAAGCTTGTTCCAGAGAAGTGGCAGTCTCTGGGAGATGTATCTATCTCTCCAGCATGACCTGTTCATACTGGAGACTAGGGTAAGATCCCTGGAGTGAGTGACCCTTGTACAGTTTGATTTACTAATGTGTAGCATTTCCATCAGGGCCGGGTCAGAGATTGCCCTGCAAGTCAGGCACAGGTCACCCCTTAGCAACCTATAGGAGATAGAATACAACGACAGGGCTTTCACCATTTCTGTATAAGACTTGTTTTGTGTACCCTATAATTTCTTGGTGAGAAACATCTGTGGTCTATCCAATTGTTGCAGGTATCTGATGAAGTACATGCAAAAAGGAGCAGTGTACTCAATTACAGGTCGATAAGGGCCAAGTATAATGGAATTATAACATCCTTAGATCTAGATGTGATGCCTTTACTCAAAATGTGCCACACAGAAGGATTTCCTTATTACTGTGGATATATGATGATCAAAGATCAGATTGCTATCAACCTGAGTATTCAGATCACATACCACTGGATCTCTACACTTAGCGGGGTGCTATCTATAATGTAATTAGCAGGGCTGCCAGCTTTCCCAAAGGGAATAATAATGCATGTTTTACATTTAGATTTAATCTGTTGCATTGGCATCAGTCATTTGTCTGTGTTAACCCTGCCTGCAGTACATTAACATCATTGGAGGACTCAGTGATTGCTCCCAATTTGCAATCAGTGAACTTGGTCAGCCATAGGCCATGTAAGTTTGCCTGGACTTCTCAGAAATAAATTCCAAACAGTAAGGGGCCCAGCATGGAACCCAGTGGTATGCCACTGGTGACTAGTCTTTTGCTAGAGGTGAAGTCACCCACTATGAGAGTATGTATCCTGTAGGTAAGCCAGTTGGCTACCCATCTGGTAATGTAGTTAATTCCCAAATGGGAGAGTTTCTCTAATACCTGACGGGGGGATTGTGTCAAATGCCTTGGCTACATCAAGAAAGATTGTATGAATGTTCCTTCCCTTATTCTGGGTATTGGTGACTTTCTCAAAGAAGTCAACCATGTTCAACAGGCACGATCTACCTTTAATGAATCCAAATTGGGTTGGGTCCAGAATTTGTTGATTACCTATGTCCTTGTTAATAAGGTCCATAATGATTTCTTCTATGGCCTTGAAGATGAAGCTAGTCAAGCTTATGGGCCTATAATTCCCATGGTTGGTTGCTGGCCCCCTTTTACGCAGAGGGATTACTGACACTGACCTCCATTCTGTTGGAGTATAGCCAGTTCACAGGCTGCGGTTAAAAAGGGATTCACGTGGGTCTGCTAGGTTATGTTTTTAAGTTATTTAAAAGGGAACCTGGGATGTTGTCTGGTCCCATTGATGCATGTTTTTGGCTTTGGAGAGCACCGGGATGGCCTCCTCTCGAGATAACAGGCTGAGAAATGGTGGCAGGTATACTTTGGGGGTTAACTGGAGGGGACAAGGGGTGAAGTTAGCTCCAACTCTGTCAATTGTCAGGTTGGCTATTACATCCGGTTGAGTATGAGTGGTGCCATCCACAACCAGTTCAGGGCATAGCTGGGTATTCCCTTTTAGATTTTGCACATAGTTAAAGAAAATCTTGCGATTATCCTTAGCCAGAGATGCTATTTTTACTTCATAATTAGCTTTGAGGACTTGACAATATCTCAGATTTGTTTAAGCCAGAGAAGGATTTCTTTCTCTGCTGAGCCAGCTCCCTCTTGTTCTTGGACATTAGCTTCTTTCTCTCGTTATATAGCCTGTTTATACTAGGCGTCCACCAGGGTGGCTTGTTTTTTCAGGAAAACCTGGTTTTAATCCGGTCAGGTACAGCTGATTCTATACAGCTGCTTAAGTGATTATACAGGGCATTGGTGTACACCTCTGCATAGGATTCCATGTTATCTGCATTCAAGGGGATTTCAAAACTTCTTATACCATCAGTTAGTAGGAAGCAATTTGCCTTTTAAAAATTCTACAGCATTTTTCAGCTTGATGGGACATCTTGCCTTATAATTTATATCAAATTAGACCTATTTGTGGTCTGGTCTTACCAGGGAGGACATCACATGGGGGGCAATGCTCTCCCATGTTAGGGAGTACTATGTCCAGGACATTTGAGCCTCTTGTGTGTGTGTGCGCTGAATAGCTGTTCCAGAGCATCTGCATTGACAAAGTCCAAGAACCTCTAAGCCAGCATTTGCGGTCATGTAGGTTTCCCAGTCGATGGAAGGATAATTAAAATAACCCATGAGTAAGGTGTTGGGCTGTATGGCAAGTAACTCCACTAAGTCCAGGTATGCTTTTCTTGTTTCATGGTGGGGGACTTATAGCTAGCTATAATGTGGTAAGGCACTTTTATAGATAACTGGACATGGAGTAGCTCAAGAGTGTTGGATTGTTTGACCTGTACTTATTGTAAATAAAGATGGATTCCTCTTCCTTTGGTTCTTTCATACTCAGTTTGTGGTCGGAACATATGGAAGGCATTGTAGCCCTGCAAGGCTGGGGTGCTTTCCACTCCCTTGAACCATGTCTTGGAGACTGCACAGATGTTAGTATCTTCCAAAGTAAGGAGTGCTTCCAGAGAGTGAAATGTCTTGTTTAGACTCCTAGTATTAAGCAGCAATACCTTAACTTCATCTAGAGAGGGTTTTGTTATGTTGGGAAGTTGGTTATTTTGACATTGCCTAAAAAAGGCACAATAGGAGTGCTAATGCCTTTCCCAGTATCCAAAAGCCTACAGGAGATAGGTGCAGACCATGTCTTCCCAGGCTGACAGATAGTGGACCTCCTTGAACCAACAACAGAAGCTAAGCCAGTTGTTAAATTCAATCATTTTAAGTTTGTATTGTGGCATCATCCTTGGAGAAGGCAGAATGCTGCTTAAGGCTAGGCTTATACCTGTCTGTGACACACAATCTGAGAGCTCAGTCATGTCTGTCTTCATATAGCCCAGTAAGGCAAGTCTCAAATTATTTATCCCCACATGGACTATGAAGGAGTCATACTGGTACTTGTGGTTGAGTGACCTGAATGCTTGTGTGACTTGACATATCCTGGCACCTGACAGACAGCAAATTCTAATTCACTCCTTATCCAGCCTGCTAAGGGGAAGATCGGTGCATCTCACAATGGGGTCACATATAACCAATACATTATGTTTCTGTGGTGTTATGCCTTATGGGCTTATTTGCTGAGACACTGGTGTGTGTGTGTTATGTGTTGTGGTTGTTTTTTTCATTGTTATGCGTGCAAGTGGTTTCCATTTGGGAGGCCTCTGATCACTAGGTAAGTTACTAGTGAGTACCTCCGCATATGTGGGTTTATGTGTTCTGCCCTTTAGTGTGGAAAGTGTGTGTGTGTGCTGACAACTTATTTGGCATTTGATTTGTCCCTATGTGAGAGTCTTGCCTCCAATTTCGTAGTGTAACTATAACTCTCACATAAAGTATTTGTTTGTTTCAAGAGTAAATGGTTGTCAGCATACATGAGACAATTGCTACATTGCCTCAGGATCCCCATATCTATCAGGCTGGCCAGAGAGATGATGGGAAACTGCCTCTCCATGAC
Organism: Protopterus annectens; assembly: GCF_019279795.1. Lineage (NCBI taxonomy): Eukaryota > Metazoa > Chordata > Ceratodontiformes > Protopteridae > Protopterus > Protopterus annectens. Next base: position 1,916,067,283 of record NC_056731.1, read on the forward strand.
AGCAGGCTCTTACTGTATGTTTTATTAGGGGGCTTAATTTGACAGGACTGTGCTAGTAGTGCCGAGACTACAGGAGGGCCTATACTTTGTGTAGACTTAGGTTGATCAATAAGGCAATGCTGCTCAGTGCGCAACTGAGTTGCTAACAGAGCAACAAAAAAGCATTCAGGTCACTCAACCACAAAACAAACAAATACTTTATGTGAGAGATATAGTTACACTATGAAATTGGAGGCAAAACTCTCACATAAGGACAAATCAAATGCCAAATAAGTGTTCAGCGCACACACACACTTTCCACACTATAGGGCAGGACACAAACCCACATATGTGGAGGTACTCACTAGTAACTTACCAAGTGATCAGAGGCCTCCCAAGGCTTTTGCATCTATACAGGGCACAGCAGCACCACACAAATGCAAGGCTTAAATACAAGCAAAGAGAAACAAATTTTAAGATAACTACCAATCAGGAAAGAATATAATAAGCCTTCCATCAGCAGTCCCCAACTCAATTAGGTTAGATCAGCACACTTCTGCCACAAGGGTGCTTAAAAACACCTTTTTAATGCAGAATAGCTGGTTTGGAGTCAAAGTGTAACAAGACCATACAAACGATCTACAACAATCTTACAACTAACACATACACTTTAATGCAATGCAATTTACTACTTAAAGCAGCAGCAGACAGTACAGTTTTTTTTTGAAACTGCTAAATTAGTCACAGTATATAAGAGAAGTGCAAAAATACTTAAAGCCCTTTTGTGTGCTTCCCAGCTGAGATAGACCAGGTAAACACCTACTGCCACTAAATGAATAATCCCAGTCCTCCTAATGTAAAAGCACAGTAAAGGAGTGTCCAGAGTCAAATGTTTAAAAGATATGAAATGCTACCACAAACAAACGTAAAGATATGGCTATAGCACTGTAATTTAAACAGCTTATAAAAATGTGATTATTCAATAAAAGTAATTCACTTTGTATAAGAAAGCCAAGAGTCACTCAATTGTACATAACTTATAAAAGCACTAAAAACAAGATAAGTTGATTAATAAGCCCTCCAGCCAATAAATCAACATGCAAAAATCTCAAGTGTTTCCCCAACCTAAACAGACTAGGCTACCTCCTAGTGCACTAGATGGAAAATCCACTGACATTTTGATGTAAAAACAAGTGTTTGCTAGAGTGTAAAAATATTCTACTTTATTCATCAGCTAACTAGATAATGAATTCAGAGCAAGTAAATCAGTAGAAAAGACAATGATGAGGCAAAATGCACTTTTTCAATAAAAGCACAAGGAAAGGCAAATTAATTCAAGATATCAACAGCAGTGTAAAAAGGGAGGAGATTATTAAGCTCAATTTACAGTAGGGGTAGGGATCTTAAAATCATGAGGTTTAAAAAGGAGATCAACAAAGGGGAGAGTGGGTGGGAAAAATAGAAGGGAATCACCAGCAGTACTTTAGTTTATGAGGCTTGAAATCTTTCAGAAAGGACAAAGGCCCAGAAATTCAATTTAACCAATGAAAAAAATTTGAAAATGTGCAACTTAGATAATTTAAATGTCTACCTCTCACATAGAACAAAAACACCAGGGCAAGCAGATTTCTTTAAACAGAAAAAGAGCAGGTAAAGCAGAAAGCAACTCTATCAGCAAGTCACTGACAAAGTTTTCCCACAAACAAAGTTATAAAACGCCAGGTAATCCAAACTCTGCTAGAAGCATCTCTTACTTTCTATCTCCATGCAGCTGTTACGTCCATCTTACAGTTTCCTAGGTATATAGATGACAGGCCTGCCATCATGCACTAGCACTGATTCTATCTCATTGTATTTTGCCTACATATGTAATGTAGTTGGTGATGCTATGCTTTAGTACTGGTGCAATAAACACTAGCCTCCTTAATACATAAAACTAAGCTTTAAGAATCTCCACACCATATCCTGCTCAAGCAGCATTCTTAAGTTAACTCCTTCAAGTATGGTATGAGCTTAGAAAGATAATGTACTCTTCCCAGCAATCATATTATTGAGCATTTATCAATAAAAGCTTACAGGTTTTACTATGGCATTCACTTTGTCAGCATTTGACTGCAACTGAATGATCCATATACTTCAAGGATGTAAATCGACACTCTATCATATGACTTTCTTTAACTTCAGACTTTGTGGCCATGGTCTTCCCAATGGTTTAATCAACCTACTCTTATGTATTTGCTTTACAGCACTGCAGACCAGTCTGTCATCAATAATAACAGGTGACACTTTCCAGTTCCTCTCTCATACCAGCCCCTACACACTGAAATATTTCTAGTGCTGATGAAATCCAATAAACTAGTCTCAAAAATCTGTATCTACCTAAAGGCATATTAATGGTACACAACTTTGAACTTCCATCATCCATTTTAAATTGCCAGTAAGTCCCCCATTTGCATCCAGTACTGTGAAGAATTTTACACTGATCACAAATAGTGATTACGTCTTCAGAAGTCTGCATAGGCTAGTGCACCTTCTTAGTCTATCTGTTGAGATTCTGTGGATCCATGTGACTGCTTATTTTAACTTGCTTAACCATAGACACTATTCTCTTACAATTGTGTCTGGTGGTTATGTCCACCACTTATCTAGGTTAGGAAAAAGAGCATCTGTGAGCTAATTCATTTCTCGTCTCTCCTCCACACACTAATGAAGTCTATCAAAAATACCCTCTTCCTATTAACCCACAAATCTTTAACATAGGGAAATTCATTCCACATTGTATTAAATTGGGAACTAGAGTAGAAGTGTGTGAAGTATCTTTGTGCATACAGTTTGTATTTCTAACCGAGTGATACAATACTGTTTCTAGCTCCAGGAATACAGACTACTTCAACTGCATTTTTAGTATGGGTCTACTTTTTTACACAGACTGTTTCTTTATAGGTGTGGCCATACTACCAAAATCTAGTAGTCCCTACATCTTCCAGCCATCAGTTAAAACACTGCACTTAACTTTGCTATAACACAACAACAAAAATCTGACTGTACAATTCCTGTAGACAGTTCATTAGATTCCATAGGCATAATATCATTGTAGTGCATGCAGCGTCATGATTACTCTCCAATATCTGTTAAAAGACACCTTGGTTCAGTACTACTTTAGTGCGAGACCCAATCTTAATGCTTAGAAGGGTGCTTAATTGTTAAGCATCCCCTAATCACTGTTAAGATCATGTCTGGCACTAAAAGCTGACAGTGCCAGACACTAAACGGCAGCAGAACATGAAATAGATTCATTTCTACAACATTACAAGCAGTCACTACCAACTGCTTCCCTTAGTTAGCAAATATGTAATAACATCTCCTGCTGCTTGACTGCTTTTTCCAACTGCTTTACCTACTTTCAAAGTCAGAACAACATTTTGCATTTTTTTGTAGTTTTATTTTTCTGTAACTAGTAATACATGGCACAGATATATTTTCATGCACTACGAAGAATTATGATCAGATCTCTTATTATAATTTCACATTATATGTTCTCGTCAGATGCCAAGATTTGCCTCTCGACCTCTGACCTAGAGGTAAATTTCTTGACATCCATGTCTCAAACACAAAATATGTAGTCTACAATCAGAGACCCGGTCATTATGTTCTGTATTAGAATGCTTTTCACTGGTTACAATTTTCACAGGAAAGTACAGCAGTGCAAAATCTTACCATAAGAGTAGATTTCCTTCTCTTCACTGTTGCATTATTCTTCACTTAAGGGGACCACCTGCCAAAGACAGCCCAATGTCCAGCCAGTATACCAGTGTCCTCAGCTCTTATAGGTGCCATACATTGCACGTAATTTCCCCGTGCAAAACAGAGGGCATAAAGGTGACATACAGACGCAAACACTCAGAACTGAAAAAGCACCAGAAGGAGCAAAATACCCTTAGGGACAAAAAACATGTGCATCCAGAAAGAAAAATAAAGAAGGGCCCCTTGTCCAGGAGAGAAACAGAATGCAGGGTAAGCAACAGGACAGAGGGGGAGGAGGGAGGGAGCAAATGCTGCAACAGTGAAGAGAATGACATCTACTGTTACGGTAAGATTTTACACAACTGTACTACATTTTTTCTATATCACTGTTGCGGTATTCTTCACCACAGGGACAGTACTAGAGCTCAAGAGGAAGCCTGGGAGGAGAAAGGCACAGAGGAGCCCTCCATAAACCTATGCAGAAGAGCTCTAGCAAAGCCTGCTCTGGTCCTGGAAACAATATTCAACTTGTAATGGTTAGTGAAAACAGAAGACCAAGTAGCAGCCTCAAGCATGCAACTGGTATCCAGACTCTTGATAAAGGCAATCGAGAAGGCAATTTCCCAAATAGAATGCACCTTTACAAATGAGGATCTGCCATGAAAAGAATAACAAAAGGAGATAGGTTCATAGGTTCATACTAGGCTATCTGCCCAAGGGCATTTATAAGCCTAGCCCATAGTTATGTGGCTTTCGCCACCCCTTTAGTTTGAATAAAAACTATGCCTATCATTTTGCTGTGCCTCTGTCAAGCAGTGACACTGAAGTAATCCCTGGGGTATACCTGCGATCTCCCATCCATTGGTCAAGATTCCTCTTGAACAACGCCAGCGAGGTGCTCTGCCTCACATGTACCGGTATTTTGTTCCACAGCATAGGGAGTCTCTGGGTGATGAATCTGTCCCTCCAGCACGTTCTATTTATAACCGTGTCAAGGTTTAAGTCTCGCGCCCTTGTGGTTCTGAGGGATCTAGATTTTTTGAGGTGAAGCATATTCATCAAATCTGGGTTTGACATGGCCTTATATGTCAGGCACAGGTCACCTCTGAGCAAGCGGTATGAGACTGAATAGAGCTGGAGTTCTTTCAGTCGGGCAGCATAAGACATATTTTTGAGACCCTTTATCCTTTTGGTGAGGATCTTTTGGGGCCTTTCAAGCTGCAGCAGGTGTCTGGTCAGATACATTCTGAACGGGGCATTGTACTCAATCATAGGTCTAATGAGTGATGAGTACAGGGGGACAATGACCTCCCTTGATCTAGATGTGAATCCCTTCATGATCAGGTGGGCTATATAGAAGGTTTTCCTAACTACTTTAGCAACATGAGTGTCAAACGAAAGGCTACTGTCAACCTGGGTCCCCAGATCCCTGATGACTTTTTCTGTGCTCAGTGGATTGCCACCTATATGGTAGCTAGGGGTAACCTTGCTTTTCCCGAAGGGTATGACTATGCATTTTTTGGCGTTTAACTTCAGGCCATGGCTCTGGCACCAGTTATCCATTTCTGTGAGGCCCTTCTGGAGGATATCTGTGTCAGATGTGTTTTCGACTATGGCGCCCAGTTTGCAGTCATCTGCAAACTTTGTCAGCCATAACCCTCCTGTGTTTGCTTGTACTTCAGAAAAGTAGATGCTGAACAAGAGTGGACCCAGGACTGAGCCCTGTGGGACACCACTTGTGACAGGCTTTGAGTCTGACATGGCTCCAGCAACTCTGACCCTGTGGGTTCTGTCACTTAGCCAGTTTGCAACCCATCTTGTGATGTATGGGTTTACATTCAAGCTGATGAGTTTTTCGATGATACCTGAGTGGGGTATTGTGTCGAAGGCCTTTGCCAGGTCGAGGTAGGCTGTATGGACTGCCTTTCCCTCATCAATGGCCTTGGTGACTGTCTCGAAAAAGTCAACCAAGTTTAAGAGGCAGGATCTGCCTTTGACAAAGCCAAACTGGGTTGGATCCAAAGTCTGCAAGTTCCCTATGTCTTTATTTATGAGTTCCATTATGATCCTCTCCATGGCTTTGCAGATAAGGCTTGTCAAGCTAATGGGGCGGTAATTTTGGTCTTTGAAATCCAGGAAGAGACAGTTTTCTTAGAAACTGCCAAACCCCAAAGTCCTGAGATGAAAGGAAACCAACAACTATCTATGAAAATCCAAGGTGCGAAGAACCTACTCACTGGCAGCCTGCGGAGAAGGAAAAGAGGAAGGAAGATGAATAGATTGATTAAGGGAAAAGCCATGGGCATAAAAGAGACACCCTGTCTCTATGAAAAACTAAAAAATGAGAAATAGCCATGAGAGCCTGAAGTTCAAACTCTCTCTTGGCTGAAGTGAGAGCCAAATGAAGAACAGTCTTCCAAGTACAATGTTGTAAGGATGATGAAGAAGCAGGTTCAAAAGGAGTCTGGGTCGACTATTCAAGTACAAAACTAAGGAAGGCAGAATAGGCTTCCTGGGAGGCCTGATATAAAGGACATCTTTAGGAAATTGCTTGACCTCAAATATAGAAGCCAGAGGAGGATTCAAGGGAAGATGAGCAGAAATTGCTGACAGGTGAACCTTAACAGAAGACTATGCCAACCCAGCATGAGCATGGAGCAGATCACACAAATAACAGAGAACCACAGGAATCTCCACAAGTACGGTATTGTGATGGTGAGAGAGATACCAGATACCGGACAGAAAATCGCTTCCATTTGGACATGTAGGATTGTCTAGTACTGGGTTACCTAGCCTCCTGCAGAACCCAGAGCATGTCCTCAGAAAACAGGTGCCTAAAAGGGATCAAAACCATATCATGCACAGTGCCAGTTGAAGAGTGGACAAGTGAGGATGGACAAGTGATCTCTTGTCTTGTGTGAAAAGATCCACCTGGTGAGGTAACTTGTGGTGATTGCAGCTGGCCAAGTGAGATAGAAGGGAGGACCAATACTGTTTTGGCCAAAAGGGAGTCACCAGTAAAAGTTTGGGAGAGTACTACCTGCTCTTGTTCTGAACTAATGGCAACAGAGGAAAGGAGAAGCATACAAAAACATCTCCTTCCAAGGGAAAGACAGGGCATCCACATTCCAAGCCAGATGACTTGGGACTCTGGAACAGAACAGAGGAAGGTTTGTGTTCAGAGAAGAGGCAAAATAATCTACCTGTGGAATGCCCCATCGATGGACAATGCCCAGTAACACATCACTATGAAGCACCCATTTGTGAGGTTTGTGGGCTGGACCTGCTCAGTCTGCAACTAGATTGTGTTCTGAGGAAATGTAAACTGCCTGAAGAGTCATTTGATACTGGACCACTAGAACCATGATTAGAAAAACTAGTCTCCAAAGAAGATAGGACCTCATGGATAGATTCCTGTCCCAGAGACTTCCCATACTCTGGAATAAACTACCTAGCTATACCAAACAAAGCTCCTCATTAGCACTCTTCAAGAAAAATCTTGATGATTAGATGGGAAATAGGAAATTCACCACGGGGATCACTTCTGTGGCTCTGCTTGACAGTGGCACAGGAAAATCATTTTCTTGGGTGGCAAAAGCCAGGGTACCTTTTTGGCTGGGCTTGTATAGGCCCTAGGGCCGATAACCTAGTACCTACCTATGAACCTATGCGTGTTGATATACCACATCACTGTGGTATTATCTGTGAAAACTCTGTGGGGGCCAGGGATGAAAAGTGGGGAAAGAAAAGTTTGTAGTGCCAGAATCAGAACCCTCATTTTTCTCTGAGGAGGCTAGGGATCCTGAACCTTCAGGGGACCACAGGAGGCACCCTACCCCTATCTGAGGTATATGTAAAAAGCTCCTGAATGGAAATAGGAGCTTGAAAAGGAAACCCTGGATTGAGAGACAGTTGATGAATCCACTACTGAAACTCGAGCTTGAGACAGGGAAGAAAAGGCACCGGGAATGCCAGGGGTGGAAATGTTGAATCCACAGTGACCCGAGATACCACTGAAGTTCCTCATATGGAGCGTGGTGACAGGGAGTATGGGAATGGTGGAAGCCATGATCCCCAGGACAGTGAGAAATTCCATGGCCATGACAGATGTCTGAGAAAGAAGGGCTTGGAAAAAGGTCATCAGAAACAAAGCCTTGGGGTCAGGAAGAGATGCCAATGTGAGAACCGTCTGAAGCCTGCATCTGAGGAAAATATGATCCTGGGAACACATCAAACTGATTTCTGGAGGTTTATGTTGAACCCTAGACTGTACAGTAGGCAAGTAGCAAAGTGCAGACCTTGAAGCAGACAGCTGGGAGAAGGAGCTCGAATAAACAGATCGCCTAGATAGGGAAAAAAAAAATGAATAACTTGAAGCCTGCAAAAAGCAACGACAGGAGCAAGGCATTTGGTGTATACTCTTGGGGTAGTAGAGAGACCAAAGGACTAAGCAGAGAGACCTCAAAGTACAAAGAAGAGACAGAGAAACATAAACATTTCCTCAAAAGAGGATGGATGGGGATGTGAAGGTAGGCATCCTTCAGATTCAAAGACACCAGAAAGCCCTGAGGAAGTTGAAGCGGAAACAATGTCTGAAGGCCAGCACTGCAGAAGGGCATTCAGACTGAAATTTGATAATGGTGTTGTTCAGGCTGGTGGCAAAGACATTCTGATTGTTTGCATCTGTATATCACCTTTATGCCTTACATTTGCACAGGAAGCATACATGTGATGTATGGCACCTATAAGAACTTTGGTATACTGGCCAGACTTTGGGCTATCCTTGGTATGAGATCCCCTTAGATGAAGAATACTGCTAAAGTAATATGGAAGGACATCAACAGTGCTATTATTATTAGGATAAAAAATAGCTATGTGGCCTTTTTTCCATACTTTTACAACAGATTAGGTCTATGTTTGATGCTTTCAATTTGTTACCCAAATTTGACAAATGCCTTACCAAAGGTCTAGATTTTTCAATTTTAAACAGTTTTATTGTAACAACTCCGCCAGCAATATACTAATTTTAAAATTCTTTCTTACCTTATTTATTTGTCAACATCTTCATTAACTGGCTAAGTATCTTGGTCAGCAGACCTTTACAGGCACATATTTTAACAAGTTGCTCACATTACATCCCCCATACTGACTTTAAATGAGTGATTTTTTAATTAAATTTTCAGTGCTCTTACAATCATTTAAAAAGCATCTTTAGGATCACTTTGAAATATAAATTTAATTAAAGAAGCAAACCAAGCTCTTTTAAATGAATTGCTAACATTTCTATTATTTTGCTATAAGCATGTTGACCTTCATGATCTAGCCACAATTTAACTATGTTTTAAGTCATATAATTCAGATCTTACCATTTTGTTAGGATAATCTGTCCAGCTATGAAACTTGTGAGCTTGTGTTTCAGAGGTAACACCAGTTCTGCCTAACAATGCTTTTCCATAGCATTGATATTCAGTCTCTTCCATAATGCTTCCAAATGCTTCCCATTATGCTAAGCTGAGAGGATTCTAGCCAAATCAATCTGGTCCCACCACTACAGGTGGGCATACCTCTCAAGGCTACCAGGTGTGCTATTTAACAAACAATAGATTTTGTATATGGTAGTCACTGTTTCATTGTATGGACTTTGGGCATATTTTCTGGTTTATGTGTCTAGTCTAACGTACACCAGAATCACATGGTTTTTGTTCAAGGTCTTCCTCTCAGGTGAATGATGTCAATAGTGGATCTATCTTTGGTAACTGATAAAGTACCCTCAGTTGTAGCAGCAATGGTTGTCATCTAGGCATAAGGACAGGTTGGTACATTACAGGTCGAATCCAGTTAGAAGCTCACAGCACACTCCACAGGAATCTTTGAATTTGCTCAACCTTAACTCACAGCAGTGCCACAGAAATGTTGTTTCACCAGATGGAATAAATTTGGTCAAACAGACTTTGTACAGGAAACAAAAAGTAAAAACTCTTACAACTAGACTGAAGATTAAGTGGTATGCTTGCGTGTTTTATAACAGAAAAGCTTTTATTCCCCTAGTGCTTTGGCTGAAAGCTTTCAGCAGGAATAAAAAACATTGCAAGTGGAAACAATTCTAGTAAGCATTATCATAATTCATTAAATAAATCGATAAAGTCATAGGAACACAGACTATCATAGATTACATTTTTGAATCGGATACAATCAACATTATTACATTTTTATTTGCCTTTTCTTTTTCTGGTAACACAATCAAACAATAACTTAAATTATTTAAAAATGTGATACAGCTAGCTCACTATAATAGACTGCCATGGCAAATCTTCATGTATACCTCTGTGTAAAAGTCTGCTCTGGTACAAAATCAAACGTGCTTCAAGTTTATGTACAACTCATATTGCACTGTATCCAACTGGTGAGTGCAACCATCCTAGTACCAAAAACCCTTCCATTCTTGCACTATGAGTTTCACTAGCATGGATAGCCACAGAACTAACTGGGTGTTCATTTTTAGCATCCCTTTCATGTTTCTGGAACCTGACTTTTAATTTATATTTTGTTTGCCCAATATATTACTTTATTTTTTCACACATGTATCAAATCCCATAAACTGTCATACTGCTTCGACAAGAACAAGCTTAATTTTCAAACTTATCTCATGTGCTTATTAACATGTTTCTTAACTGGGTTAAGTGCACAGGTCAGATGACCCTTTTCAGACTCGTTTTCATATCAAATCACCTATATTACATCTTCCACACAGACTTTAACTTAATGTTTATTTAATTCATTACGAGAGTATTAACAGAATTGTTACCACTTATAATGTTTCTGACTCCTCATGAAGTGTTTCTGACAAAGTGCCAGAGAAAATAAATGTTTTTCACTACTTTCAAATGTATAATGGCATGTTTTATAGCAAACATTAAAAGTTTAGTATTTTTTTTAGCATAGAAGACATACGCAAATATCTCTGATGCACCCACCAATGTGGTATATAAAAGTACAAAAGTCTCTGAGTTTATTAAAATATTTATGGTTTTATTCCAAATGAAAATAAAGTCTGCACTGTCTGAGAACAAGTCTCCCACTGCTTTCTGACATGTAAGCTGCATATAATCCCTACAAAACATGCAACAGATAAAAAACATATGAGAATGTGTGATATTTTTCTATGTAATGTACAGTCCAATGTAAAAGTACTTGCCCCTTCCTGATTTCTTATTTTTTGCATGTTTGTCACACTTAAATGTTTCAGATCAAACAAATTTAAATATTAGACAAAGATAACCCAAGTAAACACAAAATGCAGTTTTTAAGTGATGATTTTATTTATTAAGGAAACAAAAAACTATCCAAACCTACATGGCCCTATGTGAAAAATTAATTACCCCCTTGTTAAATCATGAAGTAACTGTGTTTAATCACATTTTTGGGAAAGCAGAGTTCAATTTCACTAGCCACACCCAGGTTTGATTACTCCCAGACCTGTTGAATGAAGAGATCACTTAAATAGAACCTGTCAGACAAAGTGAAGTAGGCCAAAAGATGCCAAAAAGGAATACATCATGCTGCGATATGAGAAACAAAGAATTTACATCTATCAGTCTGGAAAAGGTTACAAAGCCATTTCTATAGTTTTGGGACTCCAGCAAACCACGGTGAGAGCCATTATCCACAAATGGAGAAAACATCGAACAGTGGTGAACCTTCCCAGGAGAGATCGGTCTACACAAATTACCCCAAGAGCAAGTGACGACTCATCCAAGAGGTCACAAAAGAACCCAGAACAACATCTAAAGAACTGCAGGCCTCACTTGCCTCAGTTAAGGTCAGTGTTCATCACTCGACCATAAGAAAGAGACTGGGCACAAATGGCATGCATGGCAGAGTTCCAAGGCAAAAACCCCTGCTGACCAAAGAACATAAAGGCTTGAATCACTTTTGCCAAAAAACATCTTGATGATCCCAAAGACTTTTGGGAAAATATTCTGTGGGCTGATGAAACAAAAGGTGAACTTTTTGGGAGGTGCACGTCCCGTTACATCTGGCGTAAAAGTAACCCAGCATTTCAGAAAAAAAGAACATCATGCCATCAGTCAAATATGGTGGTGGTAGTGTGATGGTCTGAGGCTGCTTTTGGACCTGGACGACTTGCTGTGACTGATGGAACCAGGAATTCTGTTCTCTACCACAAAATCCTGAAGCTGAATGTCTGGCCATCAGTTGCAACTTCAAGCTGAAGCGCACTTGCATTCTGCAGCAAGACAATGATCCAAAACACACCAAGGAGACCACCTCTAAATGGCTTTAAAAAAAAAAAAATGAAGGTTTTGGAGTGGCCTAGTCAAAGTCCGGACTTGAATCCAATTGAGATGCTGTGGTATGACCTTAAAAAGGCGTTTCATGCTTGGAAACCCTCCAATATGGCTGAATTAAAACAATTCTGTAAAGAAGAGTGGGCCAAAATTCCTAAACAGCGATGTGAAAGACTCATTGCCAGTTACTGCGAATGCTTGATTGCAGTTGTTGCTGCTAAGGGTGGCACAACCAGTTATTAGGTTTAGGGGGCAACTACTTTTTTACATAGGGCCATGTAAGTTTGGATATTTTTTTCCTTAATAAATAAAATCATCTGCATTTTGTGTTTACTTGTGCTATCTTTGTCTAACATTTACATTTGTTTGATGATCTGAAACATTTACGTGCGACAAACATGCAAAAAAATAAGAAATCGGGAAGGGGGCAAATACTTTTTCATTGCACTGTATATGCAATATGTTTTTTTTTCCAGTGGCATGAAAAGATGTGAGAACTTATGAACTTTTTACTAAATGCATGAAAATTATATAAGGTAACTGCCTTCTGTTATGAAATATAGCAATTATAAACAGACTGTGGAATGTATAGCAGACAGGTGAACCAGGAACTATATTTCTTTTGTGTTTGATTATAAGATCTATGATTTTTCCTAGACTAGAAAGCTAACGAACTGTAAAACAGCAATTAGAAAAATATGTTACAGAGACCTGGCCAACAGCAAAAAAAAACTCATAGAAGGTAACTGAAAATTTTTGGATAACTACATCTGTGGTTTTGATATGAATATGTCTGAATGAATAGTCAGAAGAAAAAAAGAACGCAGAAGAGGAGAACTACCCTGGAGCTTATACAGGCCTATGAATTTCATTTCTGCATTTATTGCTGTTTACTTAATTTTACAATTACTTATTATTACTTACTATTTACAATTACTTGTTTGTGTGCCTTTATATTTTAATCTGTCTGGTACCAGTGGTGTCAAGACATGAAACCCTGGGTGGTCATCCAATTAAAGAATTAAGATTTACAGTTTTATAGATAATTTGTTGGTAAGCAGTGAAGTGGGTCCAAGCACTTCATCCTCCATCCACAGTCTCAAGTCAAGTAAACAACATGTAATGTATAGACAACTAGCCTAACCACACCTTCCTAGTTATCTTTCACGAGTTCCATAAAATAAGGGCTGCAATCACGTCTTAGAAAATAAAAGTTCAGTGGTTCTCCTCAATTGGAAAGAAAAGATGACCAATACAGTCTCTCTTATTGGGTTTCCCTAGCTTTCTCTTGAAAAATGTCCTAGTCTTCATTCTAAGAACACCCCAAATGATTTTTTGGTTGTAGCATGACACCTAGGACTGATGTTCCAGACAAATATTCTTAAATAACAGCCCAAATTCTCTGGTTTCCTAGGCATACAGCCATCACTTTTATATATTATGCAATTACAGAACCGGTTATATTAGCTGAGCGATACCTTTTTTGTATTAGGCAGAAAGGATTCCTGTATCTGACTACTTAAACACTTTTATGTATAGCCTCTGTCCTCAGTACAGGCTTTTACATCAGTTTTGAAGCAACACTTATTTACAATGCTTACACACAGTGTTTACATTATTTTACTTATTTTAATATACCATTCTGGTGAGAAGCAACACATTAAGTTACAGATGTGACTACAAAATGTTTACACATCCCTGTTAAAATGCCAGGGTTTTGTGATATAAAAAAATGAGACCACAATAAATCATTTCAAAAGTTTCCCTCCTTTAATGTGACCAATAACCTGTACAATTCAATTGAAAAGCAAACAAATCTGTTCAGGGAAAAAAAATAAAAAATAAAAAATGTACAATAAGCTGGTTGCATAAGTGTGCACACCCTTTAAACTAAAGGGCATCTCTTGTGCACAGCCCCTCTTCAGATCACCCCACAGATTTGGGCCATTCCAAAACTTTAATTTTCTTCTGGTGAAGCCATTCTTTTGTTGATTTAGATGTATTCTTGGGGTCATTGTCATGTTGAAAGGTGAAATTCTTCTTCATCTTCAGCTTTCTAGCAGATGCCTGAAGGTTTTGGGCCAAAAGTGACTGGTATTTGGAACTGCTCATAATTCATTCACCTTGACTAAAGCCCCAGTTCCAGCTGAAGAAAAGCAACCCAAAAGTATGATGCATGCTTCACCGTGGGGATGGTGTTCTTTTGGTGATGTGAAGTGTTGTTTTTGAGCCAAAAGTACCTTTTGGAATTGTGGCCAAAAAGTTCAACCTTGGTTTCATCAGACCATAACACATTTTCCCATATGTTTTTGGGAGATTTGATGTATTGTTTTGCAAATTTTAGCCAGGCCTGGATGTTTTTCTGTGTAAGAAAAGGCTTCCGTCTTGCAACCCTACCCCATAGTCTAGACATACGGAGAATACGGGAGATTGTTGTCACATGTAGTACACAACAAGTACTTGCCAGAAATTCCTGCAGCTTCAGTGTTGCTGCAGGACTCTTGGCAGCCTCCCTGACCAGTTTTCATCTAGTCTTTTCATCAATTTTGGAGGGACATCCAGTTCTTTGTTGTCCCATATTTTCTCCACTTCTTGATGACTGTCTTCACTATGTTCCATGGTATATCCAATGCTGTGGAAATGTTTTTGTACCCTTCTCCTGACTGATACCTTTCAACAATGAGATCCCTTTGATGCTTTGTAAGTTCTCTGTGAACCATGGCTTTTGCTGTAGCAGGCAACTGAGTAAATGTCAGGAAAATCCTACTAAGATAGCTGAACTTTGGGGTTATCAGAGTCTCTTTAATTGATGGCAGGTGTGCATCCAAGAAGACTAAATGCTGTAATTAAATCAAAAGGTGCTTCAACAAAGTATTAGTTTAAGGCTGTGCGCACTTATGCATCCAGCTTATTGTATGTTTTTTATTTTTTATATTTCCCCCCCCCAACAGATTTGTTTGTTTTTCAATTGAATTGTACTGGTTTATAGGTCACATTAAAGGTGGGAAAATTTTGAAATGATTTATTGTGGTCTCATTTTGTTATATCACAAAAACCTGGCATTTTAACAGGGGTGTGCAAACTGTTTATATCCACTGTACAGGGTGCATACAACAGGCACCTGGCATTCAAAATTAAGTGCAACTTAGCAAAATAGAGCAAACATCAGAGGTGTGTGTGTGTGTGTGTGTGTGTGTGTGTGTGTGTGTGTGTGTGTGTGTGTGTGTGTGTGTGTGTGTGTGTGTGTGTGTGTGTGCCCAGGACCACTATACCTTGGATATTCTGCAGGATATCATAACCTCAGAAATAGTATACAAGAAATCACAATCACACTTTACTGTTTGCAATAGACTGCTGAACAACTGTGCAGTGCACCACACTTTGCCTTGCCCTGTAGTATATAAACACCAACAAGCACAATACCCTGAACTTTTTCATATTTGCCTTGTAGCTACTCTCATTTAACAAATGTAGCTACACCAGTACTGTGTCATTTTAGCAGTATATCCTTACTATAAAGCCTGGTTTATGCCTGAATAGAGACACTGGTGATCAGCATACACACCCAAAGCCATCGATTTTAGTAAGGTACGAGGCACGTGACCTGTTAGCATGCTCATATACTGACTTACTGAATGACATGCAGATTGTACTTGACCAACACCTTTTTCCTGGCTATAAAATAAATAAATGGGTGATTTGCACAGCTCATAGAGCTAAATATATGGAGGCGCAAACATCATGACCTTTAAAATAAATATAAACAGCTGAAGTAAATCAGAATGACTACTACAGCGTATATCCAGCGTCCGAATGACCCAGCTATAAAGACCATTACCCAACAAACTCACAGCAAAACTGCTTCTTTGATTTCAGTGTTGGAGAAATGCCTGTATCATTTTGTCAGAGTTATTAATATATTTTTTCGGACTATGTATTGGCGATAACAGACCATTACTATTGTATTAATGTAATATCTTTGAAGGTCAGAGGGAAGACCATCCTTGTTTTCTTTACAGATGATCTTTTGCCACTTCATTTTCTTAGTTTCTATAAAGAATTATTTAAAGTCATGCGAGTTTCATTCTACTGACTTTCATGATTTAAGTGTTTTTCACATATATTCCCCAAGTAGCCTTTTAATCACTACAGTTAATAGGCACACTCCTAGCAATCAGACTGAAGTCCTTGACTCCCTGGCCCCCTCAAAAAATTCCTGTAGACAAGTTTTCAACTATGTGATTTGCTAAATTAGCAGCTTACTGAAAGTCTTTGTAGACATCTCAATACATTCCAGAGAAAGGAATTGCTTAATTCTTTTTATGCAGTAAATTACCACATGGAATGGTGGGTCAGTATGCTTCAGAAACAGTACAATTAATGTGTTTCATCCACTCAGTTTAACTCCTGGATGGCATAGTACCACAGGTTGCGAAGGAAAAAAAAACTCCACTCATTTAATCCTGTTTAAGCTTGGAAAGAAAGGCTAACAAATATAATGTTCGGGACTGACGTGGATACATTTAGCATTTTATGTTATTAGTGGTGATTTCAAAAAATAAGAATAATTTTCTGCACAGTTATGCCTTTTAGATAGCACATGATGATGACAATGGTAAAAGCCTTACAATTTAGAATATATTTATAAAATACACTACAGCAAGGCAATTAAAAAGATCAAGTCATTATCTTCAGGCCGAACAAACTCAGATACAGAATCCAGTCATTTCACAGACAAAACCTAAAGTGTTAATTTTAAAAATGTTATGAAATATTTTCAAGCAACCGTGTTCCTATCTGGGTGCACAGCAGGCTTTACCATTAAACCTGGCACAGCTGTGATGCTCCAAGCCACGGTTCCAGATGTTTTCAGTCCAGTTTATGAGTCTGCAACAAATTCCTGTGAGAAATATGCAATCTGTGATTAGGGCACTATGGATATATCAGACCTCATGCATAGTAACAGACGCAAGACATACAGGTTAATAATTTACTGTAAGGCTTGCTCTGTGTCCTGGCTACTGGCACAGTTGCCATGGGTTGGGGACAATGGTATTAACATGAGAGAAACTAAATTGAAGTACCTAGTCCCATCAGCACATTTTCCATCACATGCAAATGCTATAATTCACCTCTGTTTCACTCTTAATAGAATGCATCACAAAAAGGTCAATCCATGATGTAAACAAGTATATACAATGATAGCAGCTTGTTCTCGGGGGGGGGGGGCATTTACGTTGTTGAAGAGGCTGTACATCGAACTCCCTTTCAAACTTGCAAAACTTCGAACGGCCACACAAGTGAATTTTTTCCCAGGGGAAAAAAAATCGCTCGGCTGTCGTCAGGAATTTGCCCTTTCCTCCACAGTACTGCGATCTCAGAGTTGGTGTATTTAGTTTTGCAGGGAGTGACAGTTTGTTTTCTTTGCTGTTGGTCAAGCGATTTTTTCCCCGGAAAAAATTTGTTTATGTGGCCATTCGAAGTTTTGGTAGTTCGGTGTTTATGTGTCGATGAAAGGCTGTTCGATGAAGAGCCCTTTCAACAGCATAATATAGACCCATTCTCGGGCACTGTTGACTGAACCAGGTTTAAGCTTCATTGCAAGCAGCAGCCAAATGACTGTGAGCTTTTCATGTAGGAACTTTCTTCACCTGACAGGCACAGACCGATTTGGAGTGCTGGCATCATTATGCCAGATGGGACTGCCTACTGTTACAACGTGCTTAATGTAGTTTTTAGACTAAGCACCAGTATTTCACTTTTTTTTTTTTTTTTTTTTTTTTTTTTTTGAGAATTAGGTCTCGGCTAGATTGCAATTATAAATAACCAAAGTAAAAACAGCTATTCACTTGACATGTGCATAATTTTACTGATATGTCCAGAAAAAACACAGGCAGCTACTTAAAAACCACAGCACAAAGAAGTTTAACTCCATGCAGCCTAATGAGATTGTCATAACACATGAGGTATAAAAACTGGGTTCCTGGAGTTCTCACAAAGCATGCATCATAAATGATACATCCGCAAACCCCTGTGCCCTGTCCTACAGGAACGATCTAAAGCAACAGAGTCCTGCACATGCCATTGCAAGACTCATGACACTCATGCTTAAGGGTGTTGCATATGACAAAGCAACAGAGAGTCACTGACCAATATATAGTAGTGTTCTTCTCTCTCTAACTCAAGTCAGGAAAAGATGGTTGGGCAGGCATTTTAAACATGTTTCTGCATTTACACTGAATGAACCTACATTACTTATTTGCAGTGTATGTAGAGTGGCGATTACTTTCTGATACTGCAAAAAAGACAAACCAGTTAAGTGCTTCTGTAGTGCCAGAACTGATCTTAATAACTGTTAAGCACCCTGCTTAAGCTGTTAAAATCAGGTATTGTTCTAAACAGTAAAACCTAAAAGTACCTGCCAGCAAATGACAGCGGCAGAATTAAAAACTGCTTTCTTTCAGCCTGCTGTCTGTCCCAGTAATGAATGTGTCTTTCGGCTTTTCCCAGTTGGGGGTCGCCACAGTGGAACTCCGGTCCGCTAATGATTGGCAGTAGATTTTTACGTGCCTCATTGCCAGCTCTGACGCACAACCTTCGACGAAGGTACGCCCATTCATGCATGTATCCACACAGAAGAGACACTAGCTGAGAATCAAACAGGACAACGTCTTACTGTGAGGGGACAACGCTACCGCAGCACCACCACCGCAGTATATGCCTCGATTTTCTTTCCCTAATGTAGATCTGTTACTCTGTCTTTTTGATTCAAAGAAACTTTATTGTCATTTAGGACCACATAAGTGCAGCGTAAACGAAATTACAAATGTCAGCTCATGAGAGAAATGCAGTGGAAATAACAATGAGACATCGTATCAGGTAACAACATAAGAAAATAACAACATGTATAACACGCAAGAGGTAGTTCACATTACAAAAACACACAATACCCATTATCCAATGATAAATAATAAATATCCACCCCCAAACCCCTTCATCGTGTCAAACCTTTGAAAGTGCTGGCTAAGTGTTTCATAACTTTAAGAACTGGCAAAACACTTTTTTCTTCAACTAGTAGTATGAGGAGCAGATGGAACTCCATACACTACAAAGAATTATGACTGGGTCTCTGAGCGAGAACTTTGCTCTCAGAATGAATGTCTTGGCATCCATGTCTCAGACACATAATATCATGCCTATGACTGTTAACCATGTAAGCTAACATGTTCCCAAAACCACAGAAAGCATGTAAAATAATAAAATATTGACTACAGGAAATATCTCAAAGCCTGAAAAATGCACTAAATACCAGAGAAGTACAAGCTAATTTCCTTACAAACAAAGGTAAGATATAAGACATTCAAAATAAAAAAAAAAAAAAAAATATATATATATATATATATATATATATATATATATATATATATATAAATGCATAAAAAGTAAAGGAAGCAACAGACCACAGCTGTAGAGAATGCAAAATAGTTTAATCCACAACAAACACAAAATGGTGAGCGCTTTCGTGGACCAAGCCACTTCATCAGACATTGAAACAAAGTATAAAACTTTATATATCATCCTACACTCACTAATTGGGACCCCACCTTAATTTAAAGTCACAGGTCATTCCATGTGCAAATGAAAAACAGCATATAAAAACAGTATAAAAAACAGCATATAGAAAACAACACATTTAAAAACATGAAGCAACATTTTTAAAAACTAAAATACACCAAAGGTGTTTCACTTTAACAAGTTTCTTCCAAGAAGAATGGGCTTGATGTTCATTTCGTCATTAAGCCCCCTGCCCATACTGGCCCTGAGTCTCACAATCCATTCAAGTTCTTTTGTCTCAACTTTCAATTTCACATCACCCCCCCTGAGGTTGTCCACAACTCTGTCAATGGCCATGAAGGTGAACCTATGTGTATCACCAAAGGTTCTTGCATGTCTAGCTAAGGCACTCGTCTCTGCCTTCCTCCCTATATCATAGGAGTGGCTCCCGCATGCAATCTTTCAACCTCCTGGTCGCCATCCCTACATAGAATGACGCACAGGCCACAAAATGGGCCAAGTACACAACGTTTGTACTATTACAGTTTGCAGAGAGTTTAAACTTAAACACTCTATCCATATCAGGATGCTTGAATTCTCCACTACAATCTATGTACATACAGAAATTGCAGGCTTTACAGGGAACGGTGCCACCTTTACCCCCACTAACAGGATCCTTTGCCAGGCCATGTTGTGACCAAGGTCTACACAGGATCCTTTTCAATTTTTTTATTTTTGTATTCAAACTTTGGGGTATCACCCACTAAACCTTTAATAGCATCATCAGCACACAGGATGTTCCAATTCCTGTGGAAAATGTTTTGTAGAGGCTTGATATTACTGGAGTAGGTTACTGACATTTTCATTTGTCCATCAAAACTCCCTGCCCTCCGCACTGGCCATTCACCATCAGAGAAGTATGGTCTACCTTCTGTGCTCCTACATTCCATTACACCCCTCAGGCTGTCCTGAAGTTCAGTGGGGGCATAACCCCTACCCTAAAGTTTGTATACAAAAATAAAAAGAATTTGAAAAGGATCCTGTGTAGACCTAGGTCACAACATGGCCTGGCAAAGGATCCTGTTAGTGGGGGTAAAGGTGGTACCATTCCCTGTAAAGCCTGCAATTTCTGTATGTACATAGATTGTAGTGGATAATTCAAGCATCCTGATATGGATAGAGTGTTTAAGTTTAAACTCTCTGCAAACTGTAAAAGTACAAACGTTGTGTACTTGGCCCATTGTGTGGCCTGTGCATCATTCTATGTAGGGATGACGACCAGGAGGTTGAGAGATCGCATGCGGGAGCACTCCTATGATATAGGGAGGAAGGCAGAGGCGAGTGCCTTAGCTAGACATGCAAGAACCTTTGGTGATACACATAGGTTCACCTTCATGGCCATTGACAGAGTTGTGGACAACCTCGTGGGGGGGGTGATGTGAAATTGAAAGTTGAGACGAAAGAACTTGAATGGATTGTGAGACTCAGGGCCAGTATGGGCAGGGGGCTTAATGACAAAATGAACATCAAGCCCATTCTCCTAGGAAGAGACTTGTTAAAGTGAAACAATATACCTTTGGTGTGTTTTAGTTTTTAAAATGTTGCTTCATGTTTTTAAATGTGTTGTTTTCTATATGCTGTTTTTTATACTGTTTTTATATGCTGTTTTTCATTTGGACATGGAATGACGTATGACTTTAAATTAAGGTGGGGTCCCAATTAGTGAGTGTAGGATGATATATAAAGGAGTTTTATACTTTGTTTCAATGTCTGATGAAGTGGCTTAGTCCACGAAAGTGCTCACCAGTTTATGATCGTTGTAGATTAAACAATTTTGCATTCTCTACAGCCGTGGTCTGTTGCTTCCTTTACTTTTTATGCATTTGGATTATTTTTTGGAAGTGCAGTTTACCAGCATCACCCGTTTTGTACTTTTCTTGGAAATATATATATATATATATACATATATATATATATATATATATATATATATATATATATATATATATATATACACACACACACACACACACTCTTCAAAAACATTGAATGCAAAATGTTGCAATACATTGGTGTGAATACTCAGTACTACAAGGAGAGATCAGATATTGTTTTTGTAACACTGACATTTGTAAGTATCAAGCAGGTGTTCTCATTTTAAGTAACCAAATGTTGTATATTCATAAGATAGACAGACAGGTTATTTTTGCAGGCTAGTATAGCTTTTCTAAATGTCCTCTCCCCAGGACAAGTATGACATGTGGGATCCTCAGTGTAATGGCAGCCCAAAGTAATGGGAAGTAATAGACAATTATGATGTTATCCATCCTCAACTCCTTTTCCCATTTAGAACATGGGGTCGGGGTATCATTTCCGCAGTGATAATCATCTTGGGCCAAGGTTTACACTGCCAGGTGCCTAGCCCTGCTGCGCAGCTGGCCAAAGTCCCATGTACAATAATTTAAATGAGATGGTATTTAGAAGTAAGGTAATACTATTTGTAATAGGAAATGGCGCTACCTTATGCATGGAAAAAAAAAATATGTTACCCTTCATAGTACTGAAATCAACAGACCTTATTTTGTGTTTCCTGGAAAATCTGGGCATTGCCTGCTGAATGAAGGGCAACAGAGGGTATTATAGTCTTAGATTCAAATTCAAACCTAGTTCACTTCTTACCTCTGTGAAACCTCAATCATTGACATCCATTGATTGGAGGGGATATCACTAATGCTTACATTGAGGGTTAGAGCTTTTCAAATGTTTCAGATGACTCAAACTACCTCCAGGATCCATCAAGGTCTGTCATCAAAACCTTACCTCTGTAGCCTTGTTAGAAGTAATGGTCAAGTGTTACCCACACTGTGCACAATTCCACAAACACTGTAACAGTAAGAACTAATGCTGTAGTTAGTGCAGGGACTAAAGGTCTAAGCTGCTTCCTGTACGCAATGTATAGGGTTTGATTCCTTTCACCTTCATTTGCCTGCTATGTGACTATGAGCTCGTCACTTAACCAGAGAGTGTTCCTGGGTCACACCTAAAGAGAGGCAATTGTACCAAATGGACTTATCTGGTCAACAAATAGATATATTAGAAAAAAAGAAAGGAGACTTCTTTCTACGGATGAAAAGTTGACTATATACTTTAAAGATCAACTTCTCATGGATATTTAGCGTTAAATGGCATTTCTTGCCTTCATGTTCTGGTTCTATTGATTGTCCGTTACCAATGCTGATGGTTCCACTTTCATTTCGCTGTTGCATTTTAGTAAAAATACTTTAAATTCATGTGCCATTCTTTGTGGTTTCCTGCAAGCATACCAGCATGCTTCCCAGTTATGCGTTAATCACCCCAAGCATCTTAGCGATGCAAATGAGTGAAACTATCATTTGCTTAAATGCTACTACAAAATTCCCACTTCCATAATATACTACCAAAAAAAAACCTTCAGTCGTTTTCAGTCAGATATGCAATTTTAATGTGGGATATTTGTGAAGTCTACAAACAAAAAACAAGAATACCCGTTCCGAAAATGGAAGAGTTCAGCTGCCTGTAGGAAGGGAAGGTAGTTTAATTCAGTCACTCTTGTTAGAAACGGACTGCAAAAACAAAGCTTAATATTTCTATACATATCTTATATCTGAACAAATCCACAGCAACCCTGGCAAGCACAAACAATTATTTATTCATTAAAAATTGATAAGTGCTTTTGTTTCAAACAAAACAAACAAAAAAAAACTTCATCAGATAAATGTATCAGCATTAAAACTTCAGTTTTATATACACCCCTATAAAATGTCAACCATTACAAAGGCACACTAAGATACACCCTTCAATTCCATTAATGATGAAAAATGCCATAAAATTAATTTTTTACAGCAAATCTACATAAAATAAAATATATGCACGTTTATCTTTAAAAACAAATACCACATATATTCAAATAGTCAAGTAAATCATCTCTTCAAAGCTTTAAATTTTAAAATACTATTTGAAACCTGCCCATTCAAAACTGGCCAGCATATAGCATTCAAGCATAGCTGCTAGATGAATTCACGTCTTTCCAATAGTAAAGACCACAGTCCACCCTTTTCATTTAGCTGTAAAGTTTCCAATACTATAAATAAACAATGTCCTTCATTTTCTGCGCAGTGTTTAGACATGGCATTTGTCTCTCTCAATTTTAATATCTCTCAAATTATCATATATACGTGACTTAAGCTTTTTGCCAGTTTTACCTATATAAAACATGCACAACAGCAGCATAGAGCACAATACATCACCCTCTCTGACAAACAAGAATATTTTGCTCGCAGTTTCACCTTATACCCATTAATGGTTACCTGTGAAGCCTCTATTACTGACAATATGAGCAAAAAATGCACTCTCTCATAGAACCAGTGGTCTGTGAAACCACCTTTTTCTCAAACACATTTTTCAGATAAATCCCTTTCCTATAAACAATAACAGGTTTTTCAGTAATACGATCCCTTAAATCTTTATAAAATTTTAAGATTTGCCAGTTTTTCATCAGTGTATTAGTTATTTGCCTACTTGTTGAGTCTTTCGGCTTTTCCCGTTTAAGGGTCGCCACAGCGGAACTCCAGTCCGCTAATGATTGACAGTTGATTTTTACGTGCCGAGTTACCAGCCCTGACGCACAACCTTCAACGAAGGTACACCCATTCACGCATCTCTCCACACAGAAGACGCTCTAGCTGAGAATCGAACCGGACAGTGTCTTACTGTGAGGCGACAATGCTACCGCAGCACCTGCCTACTATTAACACAAAATGTGGTGATGAAATAATTCTTATACTCATCTCAAAATATCTAGTTTTCTTGCAACTAAACATCATTCTGTATAATGCTTTGTAGCTCATATTTCCAATGCTTCTCAGCTACATCGGTATTGTAATGTTTGCACATTCCCCAGTGCAACAGTCTTGCAACATTATTATGCTTTGCAGTATACAGGCCCTCTGCTATTAGTGTATCACACCCAGCAACAAGATGTGCGACTGTTTCCAGTTCTGTTTTACAGAACATACTGACAGTTTCTCACACATGTTCAATGGAGTTTGTAAACCATCATGTATGCAGTCCACTATCCTGGGCAGCCAATATTAACCCTTCATCTTTTGGTTCAAATTTACTTTTTAACTATTTCTGTGACCGATCCTGCTCAACACAAGGTTGTTCCAGGAGTTTTCTGCACTTGCAACTATATTTATGCCTTTTCCACATTTCTTGGTTTCTCAGCTGATTATTCTCCTTATATTCTTTCTTTTGTTTTTTGACACATTCAGTTGCTGTCTGATTTGTATCTACTTCTGGTTTGGTTTCCACTCCCACTTGATACCGAAATGCTTCTGCTAAACTAAGATAGAAATCATTTTAGACTTGTTCTCTCCATATTTCAAAACTTTCACTATGTTTGGATCTGATGAGGTCAGCAGATATGTATGCAGTCCTAAGACTGCAGATATATACATGTAATCGATTTTGAGGAGGCCCATACCTCCTTCAAAATAAGGAATATATAAACTTGGTATACACTGATTTTTATGCATCATTTATTAAGCGGGAAGCAGTTTTTTGTTTTACTTTCCAACTGATCGAATATCTTTTGGGGCAGTCAATCACCCCAAAACTTAAGTTAGAACAGGAAGAGCAAATTGGTTTATAGCTTGGACTTTGTTCCTAGTTGTCAGGGCTGTTTTCAGTATTAATTTTAGTATTCTAAAATATTCCTTACTGAGTTTTGTTTGCATTTGTTCATGTTTTATTGTCGATCCTTCATCAGTTGACAAATATTTATACACTCCGTCTATCACATTCCTGTCACAGACTGATAGTTTCTTTGTCCTGCAGCTTTTTCTGCTTTAAATGTTAATTTATCAAGACCAAATGACATTCTTGAGAAAGTTTTCACCAGTTCCAGTTGTGCTTTCAGCTCCTCATCTGATGCACTACACAGTTTTAAACCATCCACAAAAAGAAAATGAGACGTCTTTACACTTTTTTTGCTTTCTGTCAGCTAAATTGTAACCATGACCTAATCTGTTAAGTAGACACCTTAATGGATTAAGGGTAAAAAGAGCAAGAGTGACAACAAGTTGTTCTGGAATACCCCCCCCCCCCCTTTGAATTTTTATTCCTGCGATAATAATCTGTCCTTTATCAAAGCTTAGCTGCAAAGTGGTTTGCCAATGTTTCATGGTGACTGTGATGTAATCAACCAATGTACGGTGTCTTGTATACATCTGTAAGGACTCCTTTTGTCCATGAATGTGGGATGCTGTCAAATGCTTTTTTGTAATCTATCCATGCCATAATTAGATTCTTCCCCTTTTTAGAATTCTCCATTATAACTTTAACAAATGATCCTTTCTTCCCATATGACTTTCTTTTGTTACCCTTTTATTCTACTGCCATGACTGAGTTTTCTTCTCAACGACTATAAACTCTGTTGGCATTAATTCCAGTGTATAGTTTATACGTGGTCCGAAGGCAAGTTATTGGTCTATAGTTTTTAGGTTAGCTTGCAGGTTCACTCTTAAGTAGTAACATTGTTTTGCCTTTTGTTAACCAGGTTGGTATTTGTTCAGGGTGCACATATAAGCAATTTTTTACTCGGGGCTAAATCTTCATGTAAATATGTTAATACTTTTAGCCAGAAGTTAGGTACTGCATCTGGATCTGGGGTTTTCCAATCAAGAGCTTTCACTTTTGTTTCAATCTCTCTGGCTGTTACTTCATCCCATTTCATATCCTGTACATTTGAACTTCTTACTCTTTCTTTTACTTCTTCTGTCACTGCAGCATCTTTACTATGTTCCACAGGATGTTTGTAGATATTTCTCCAAAATATATATATTTCTTTTTTTTGGAGGTGTTTCTAGTCATTTTGCTTTGTTTCCTCTATAAAACCTTTTTGGATCATCAATGATTTGCTTATTTTGTATTTTTCCTTTATATTTAACTGCGTACCTTCTAAGTTTTTCTGCCTGTGCTGATATCTTTAGTTTATTATTTGCAATAGTGTAAGATCGATCCTGGTCTGTTCTAATATTGCTCTTTATTATCACCACATCTATCTTTCCAAGTCCATCTTTTCCCTCTTCTATACTCTTCCAACAGTGATACTTGTTAATTGCTTTACATTTTCCTCTATTATATACTTCCATGATGACGTCTGATTTCTTCCCTTTCTTTCCCTTATTGCTCTGTATTTTTGTGGTAACACTTGATCTGTTATTAATTCAGGTGCACAGTAATATACCCTATTTACTTCTGTTTAGTCACATGACTGTCTGCCAATAGTCTTGATTACTGTGTTCATTTGTTTTGTCAGACTTGCATTTTGGTTCTTACTGACTTTCTGTAATGTATTTATTTCATACATCTTAATATGTCTATCCATCTATATTACCTCAAGCAACTCTTCTCTTAGCTCATTTTCTTCTAAACTGAGGAGGCATCCTTGTTCTCCGTTTCCTGCAGGCATTCTACAGATAGTTCCAGAACATTTTCCTGGGACATATTCTCTTCAGCTGCATCTTGTGTCATTCATTACTCTTTCATAAGGAAACTCACTGGCTTATCGCTTAGTGACAGCGTCAGAGTTGCCACAGTTTCTTGTTCCTTCCCTTGCTCTGCAACTCCAACTAAACTTTTGTACTGGTTTTCTGCTGAAGGCTGCAGAGTATCATCATGTGGCAACTGATCCGATGCTTCCCATTCCACCTGGTTTTTCCTTAATCTGGGGACTGTTCTATCATACTGTGATGCTACCCGAGTTGGAGTGTGTACACTAAATCCTCTAATTCACAGATAATCCATAACTTCAGTTGCTATTTATTTCATTTTCCATTACTAATCCACTCTTCTACTTCCCCTTTTGTCTTATTTTTGTACTGTAAAATTATCCACATCCAGATGTATTTGCCTGGACTTCTCTTCAACTATCTTTTGTGCTGCTCTTTTTATATCGATTAGTTTTGCTTTCATCTTTGCATAAATATTGCACTATAGTAAATATCTTTTTCTTTCACATGCTGGGGGGATAGATTCCTGTCACAGAGTCTCCCCATGCTTTGGAGTAAAATTCCTAACTACATTAGGCAGAGCCTCTCACTAACACTCTTCAAGAGAAACCTTGACGAGTGGATGGGTAACAGAAAATACACCCCTGGGGTCACTTCATTGGCTCTTCTTGACACAGGCTCAGTTAATTAATCAATGGGGCGGTGAAAGCTGACACACTCTGGCTAGGCTTATAAATGCCCTCGGGCAGATAGCCTAGTACCTACCTATGAACCTATGTCCATAGTTCCTCAGATGGTCTCCCACTCCACCTGTTTCGCCTTATTTTGAGGACTCTGTTCCATCATGCTATGACATGTCCTGTTTTAATCTTCCTACACTAACTCCTTCATGTCGCAGGTATTCCATAACTTCAGCTTCTATTTCTTTAACATCTACTTTCCTAATCTTCTGTTCTGCGTTCTCTCTTTGGGATCTCATTTTTTTGTATTGTGAAATTGTCCACATCTGGGTGGCTTTGCCTGTACTTCTCTTCAAATATCTTTGGAGGTGCTTTTTGTGTTGATTAGTTTGGCATTCTCCTTTGCATACATATCACACCATATCAGATCTCTTTCTTTCCCATGCCCACGTTTCTTTTTTATACCTTTCAAAATTCTCTTAGGTTTTGTTATTTATATTTTCGCACTTCCACAGGTGCTTCTTTTTCCAAACGGCCCAAGGTTTCTTGGTCAACATAATGTTTTTCACAAATCTGTTGTATTAATGAACAGAAATGTGCATTTGAAGCTTTTTCTTGTACAAGTATTTTTCTTTCATCTAATTTCTCTCAATCTTTTTGAATCTTCTATCTGAAAATTCTGGCCTTCTTGCATAACAGTAACAATACATCATTTCTTTATTAGCTCCAATAGTCCATTCTATTATCTTTATGGATCTTTTTTGGCCTGACAGTTTTTTTTTTTGTTTTTTTTTTTATTACTCTGTATAATGTACCTAGCTTTTGATGATTTTTTTAACTGCATGTGAAACAGTCACATTTCAAATGGCTATCTATAATGACACAAGTAAATCACACAAAATCACTATTATGGTGTTGTTAGCAGAGATGCTATTGAACAATGTTCTTGGGGAAAAAAGCAGTACTTTAGATTTTTTGGGGTTTAGAAGCAGTTGCAAATTACTTAGCCATGTTTCAATTGTTAAGAAGGATTGTTCTATAAAGTCTTGAAATTCAGACAGATTTAGCTGAGCATAAGGTTTGCATCATCAGCATGTTGTACTAGAGCAGCATTTTATGTAGCAGTGTATAGGTCATTAACAAATATGTTGAAAAGTGTGGGGCCTAGTATAGATCCTCATGGGATACCAATACCTACTGGCAAGAAAGTGGAGAAATAATTTTTTTCCATTTTACTACTTGTGCTGGGTTTGAGAGGTAACTGTAGAACCACTTTTTTAAATTTCTCCAAGTCTTTTGGGTTTCTAATACCATGATGGGAATGGACCCCATTCCTAAGTCAAAGTATGATTAAAGTGCATGAAATTAGTATTGTTTCAAGTCTTTGATGTCAGCCAGAAGTGCTCTTCGCAGCACCCGCAATGTGCTCAGTAATAACTCCTCCTGCAATTTGTATGGCGTTACATCTATTGGTAACATGTCTAAATATGATTGTAGGATATTTTTTATAAAACCCGTTGCTCCAACTACTACTGGAACTGTCTGGGTATCTTTCTTTCACACTGCTCTCATTTCTGCCTGCAAATCCTGACATTTTATGAATTTGTGTCTCTGTATGCAACGCACTATAGTCTCTGGGTGTGGCGATTTCCATGATCAATGCTACTTTTGTCTTCTTTTCATGGACCACTGTATCTGGTTTTCTGGCATCTATCATTTGAACTGTTGGAAATGGGTGATCCCATGTGATGTAGACCATAATTTTCTATGATGCTTTGTGGCTCATGTTTCCAGTGTTTTTCAGCCACTTCAATACCATAATGTTTGCACAATCCCCAGTACAGTCTTGCCACGTTATTATGCCTCTCAGTATACAGTCCTATGCCATTAGTATGTCACAACCAGCAACGAGGTGTGCAACTGTTTTTAATTTGGTTTTACAAAACCTACATTTGTCTGTTACTCCCACATGTTCAATGGACTTTGTAAACCAGTGTACGTAGCCCACTGTCTTGGGCCGCCAATATTAACCTTTCATCTCTTGGTTTGAATTCACCTCTCCTTAACCATTCCTGCAGTCATTCCTGTCCAACATGAGGTTTTTCCAGAAGTTAACTATATTTATGCATTTTTTCCACATTTCTCGCCTTCTCATCTGGTCCTTCACCTTATATTCTTTCTTTTGCTTTTTGGCACATTAGTCGCTGCCTGATTTTTATCTACTTTTGGTTTGATTTCCATTCCTGCTTGATATCGATATGCATCTGCTAGATTAAGCAGAGAAGTCATCTTACATTTACTTTCCTCATGTTTCAAAACTCACATTACATTTGGGCCTGGTGAGGTCAGTAGATGTGTAGAGTTCCATGATTGCAGATCTATACATGCAATCAATTTCAAGGAAGCTCATCCCTCCTTCAGAACGGGGAATACATATTCTTGGCATGCACTGATTTTTATAAATCATTTGGTGAGCATGAAGCACCCTTCTTGTTTTCCTATCTAATCTATCCAGCACATTTTGGGGCAAGTCAATCACTCCAAACCTGCAAGTTAGGACAGGAACAGCAAATTGGTTAATAGCTTGGATTTTGTTCCCAGATGTCAACGCTGTTTTCAGGATTAATTTAAGTCTTCTAAAGTATTCCTTACCAAGTTTTATTTGCATTTGTTCATGTTTTATTGTTGATCTTTCATCAATTCCCAAATATTTATACACTCCCTATTGCTCAAGTTCTTTTATATCGCATTCTTGTCCCAAACTGTTTTCTTGGTGCTGCAGTTTTCCTTTTTTAAAGGTTGCTTTTGCACATTTATCAAGACCAAATGACATTCTTATATCATCTGAAAAAGTTTTGACAACTTGCAGTTGTGCTTTCAGTTCCTCACCTGATGAGCTATACAGTTTTAAATCATCGACAAAGAGAAGATGAGAAGTCTTCACACTGTTTTCTAGGAACCAAATTATAGCCATGGCCTAAGCTGTTAAGCAGACAGCTTAATGGGTTAAAGGCAAGACATAATAGCAGTAGTGACAGAGTGTCACCCTGGAATACCCCCCTTTGAATTTTTATCCCTGGAATACTAATTTGCCCTTTATCATGGCTTAATTGCAAAGTGGTCTGCCACTGTTTCATGGTCAATGTAATGTATCGATCAGTGTAGGGTATATCTTATACATTTTTAAGCACTCTTTTATCCATGAATGTGGGATACTATCAAATGCTTTTTTATAGTCAATCCATGCCATACTTAAACTCTTCCCCCTTTTACAGTCTTCCACTATGACTTTATTTAATAACAAATTATCTTTTGCTACAGATGACTTTCTTTTATTGACCTAAGGATGCGAGTTCATGTAAGAGTCTCTGGTAGGCTACAGTATCCAAAAGCTTTTGATAAGTCTAGGAAGATGGTACAGACTAGGCTTCCAGTGTTTCTGTGGGTGTTCACAGTATTAACAAAATTCAGCAAAACAGTAGATGTGCTGTGATGAGGATGGAAGTCATGTTGGACTGAAGGCAAAGCAGGTTATTTATTAGATTGTTGACAAGTTGCTTAGGAAAACTTTTTTTAATATTTTTGATGGGGAGATAAAATAGCAATTGGCCAATAGTTTGAAAGATCTCTATTGATTCCATCCTTGAGCAGTGAAATTATAAATTATTTTTTTCCATAGCGAGGGGACTTTATTTTCAGATATGTATTAAATTATCATGCAATAGCCTCAGCTGCCATTTTAAGATATTCACCAGATAGAATGTCTGGGGCAGATGTAGTGGGCTTTAATTTCTTGAGGTATTTTTTGATGCTATCTATGGGAAATGGGTGGGTGGAGAAATGTTGATGGAGGTTACGTTACTAAGCAGGGACCACAAGAGCTTCATTATTTCCCTGGTTGGTTAATGACTGTACTGTTTGTATAAAGTGGGTATTGAATTGGTTGATTATGGTATTATTCTGTTTCTTTGTGTTTGGGGTGGCTGTGTAGCTTTTCCTGGATTTAAAAGTTTATTGCTTGAGGCCCAGAAAGGTTTTGGATTATTAGTGTACATGTTTTGATTGGCCAAGCAGTAGTTTTTCTCATCTTTCATGATGTGTTGTTTTGCTTGTTTTCCTAGCATTCTATATGCTAGTTAAGTAGGAACTATTTTATTTTTATCCAAACCTTCCAGGTTTTGCCTCTGTTTCATGAATTGTTTAGCTGCCAAGGACAGCCATGGAGCAGGGTTGACTGACTTTCTTTATTCTAAGGGGGCCTGTGGACATTATATTAGTCCCTGCCCCTTAAATAGTACGGGCTCTACCATAAGGCATATATCTGTGAGCAATTTGTCTGTCATTTTGCAGTAGCCTGTGGACATTGCATCGCTCCCTACCCCTTAAATAGCATGAGTTCTGTCACAAGGCATACATCTGTAAATAGCATGAGCTCTGTCACAAGGCATACATCTGTAAATAGTATGAGCTCTGTCACAAGGCATACATCTGTAAATAGTATGAGCTCTGTCACAAGGCATACATCTGTAAATAGCATGAGCTCTGTCACAAGGCATACATCTGTAAATAGCATGAGCTCTGTCACAAGGCATACATCTGTAAATAGCATGAGCTCTGTCATAAGGCATACATCTGTAAATAGCATGAGCTCTGTCACAAGGCATACATCTGTAAATAGCATGAGCTCTGTCACAAGGCATACATCTGTAAATAGCATGAGCTCTGTCACAAGGCATACATCTGTAAATAGTATGAGCTCTGTCACAAGGCATACATCTGTAAATGTTTTCACTGAGATTCTATGTCATTGTGCAGCAGCCTGTGGACATTACCCTCAGTCCCTATGCAATAGTCAGGTGACATTACCTTGAACCCTGTCCCTTAAGAAGTATGAACTCTGCCCCAAGACACACATTTGTGAATATTTTCACTGATATTTTCTGCCTTTATGCATTCCTGTGGACATTACATGGATCCCTGTCCCTTAAGTAGTACAGGCTCTGCCACAAGGCATATTATCTATGAACGTTTTCATTGAGTTTTTTTGTCATTATGCAATGCAAACAAGTTTAATATGAACAGCCCTGCTATACATTAACTTTTAATGTCAGATACAAGCCTGCCCTGTGCTGGAAAGTGGCTGTGACAATCCCCTCAAAGAAGTAGTCCTTGCACTCTAGGGACCACATACTAAGCTGACCACTGTCCTTTCTCTTGACCAATAGATTATACTGTATATATATATATATATATATATATATATATATATATATATATATATATGCCAGTTACGTAGTCTCCCTAGCTTCTTAGTATTTGTGATGTCCCCATACTGGGCCAGTAATCACAGACTGAATCCTTACCACTGACACTGGAGAGGCACATGCAATTGGGATACAAATGGATAAGCACAGTATTTCCAGATGCAGACCTCTCTGCATCACACACAGTTTTCCTTAAGAGCACACAGGGAACACACACACAATGGGGGTCTGGATTTCTCTATATCTGTCTTCCTCTAGGTCCCCAATAAGACTCCCCACTGCTACCGCTGTAGGGTTAGGTCCTCAACCGGAGTGTCCTAGCCAAGTCCTTCAGCACCCTCTCTGTAAGATCAGTGCTTTGTGTCCCTGTCCCAAGTAGCTGACACACACAAACTATGAGATTTGATTTTCCAAACACACACACACCTGGGAAAGACTGGCACAGATTTACCTGCTGTGCCCCCTTATGCCCAGAGTATAAGGTAGTTATCACTGCCACCAGATACTCCACAATCAGCTACTAAAAGGCCCTTAACAAAAGGGGTCCAATTATACTATGTAATAGTAATACTAATACAAATGGTAATTGTTGACCAAGACAGCTAGGCCCTCTTGAGTGGTTCACACAGTGTCACAAAATAAATAAATATAAGCACTCTCATAAGTTAAGCACTTACTAAAAAGGTCCAGATACAATGAAAAGTTTAAATACATTTAATAATAAATAATAAAAGAACAAAAAAAACGAAATATATATTTACAGTAAACAACATAATTCAAATCACATGGAATATTGAAAATAACACTGATGGACAGGCTCATACAATTAAAGAAAAACAATCTCTAAACTAAGCTTCACTATATTCAGATACTTAGGCTCACCCAGCTTCTCTAAGGCTTCATCTGTCCTAGGTATGGGGTAGGCATCTGACTCTATATGACTATTTATTATTCTGTAGTCCACACAGAACCTGGTCCCTGCCATCCTTCTTTGATACCAGCACTACTAAGGAGGCTGGTAGACTCCTGGATTACTCCCAGTTCCAATATATCCTGTATCTCCTCCCTCAGAGATTGTCTGAATAGCTCAGGTACCCTGTGTGGTAAGTGGCCTGCTTCATAGGTCTTTGGTGCCTGTATCTACAT
This sequence comes from Protopterus annectens, assembly GCF_019279795.1. Classification (NCBI taxonomy): domain Eukaryota; kingdom Metazoa; phylum Chordata; order Ceratodontiformes; family Protopteridae; genus Protopterus; species Protopterus annectens. Next base: position 1,916,101,509 of record NC_056731.1, read on the forward strand.
GGTGCTGCACCAAGTGGGTGCAACCTGGTTTCCCAGTGAACATGTCCTCAAACGCCTACAACACCGCTCAGATTTCTCGAACCTGGGTAGGGAATAGCCACTTGGTACACTGCTACCTCTTCCACTGAGATGTCAGTCCGAGCCTAACTGAGGAGATCAGTCACCAGATCCTCCTCAGACTGCTCCTGCCATCCACTGCAAATACTCAGCACAAGGTCTTCCATATCATGGTAGGGCTTCATCATGTTAACATGGTACAATTTGTGCCCCTGCCTCGTGCCTAGCAGTTCTACCATATAGTTAACATCACTGACTTTCCTTGCCACTTTTAAGGGTCCCTCCCTAAGCTGCCTGCAGCTTAGTGTGTCGGAAAGGACTGAGAACCATTACTTGCTGTCCCACAACATACTTTCTGGCTCGAGCATTCTTGTCATACCAGACCTTTTTCTGCTGTTGGGCTCCTGCCAGGTTCTTCTGGGCCAAGCTCATAAGCTCCCTAAGCCTTGCCCCGTGGTTTAGGACATATGCCACAACAGACTACTTGTGGGTTGTGGGATTCACACACACCCTCCCACTCATCACAAATCAAATCTAGAGGTGCCCTCACCCTATACCCATACAGCAACTCAAAGGGTGAAAAAAAACAGTGGATTCTTGGGGTACCTCTCTGTAAGCAAACAAAAGATGGGACAGATATTTGTCCTCTTCTCTCTTAAACTGGTCTGCAAATGCCTATATCATGGTCTTTAGTGTAGAGTTTAAGCTTTCCACAACAGCATTAGTCTGGGGATGGTTGGGGGTGGTTTTTAGGTGCTTCACCCCACATTACTCCCACAGACAAGCCAGCAGGTCTGACATGAAATTGGCATGTATTTCTCTTGGGGAACCCTACACTGTTGAAAATCTCTAGCAAAACATTTGCCACTTTCTCTGCCTCGATGAAGGACAGAACTACTGCCTCAGGGTATCTAGTAGCATAATCTACCACCACCAGGATATACTTCTTCACTGTGGAGCTTGGGGTACTCAGAGGCATCACAATATCCATAGCTACCCTCTGAAATGGCTCCTCAATCACAGGCAAAGGCATCAAAGGAGATATTACCTCATCTCCTGCCTTGCCTACTTTTTAGCACTGCTCGCAGGTCCTGCAGTACCTTGTTACATCCCTGGCAATCCCATGCGAATAAAAGTTCTGCATAATACATCTCTTGGTATGCTTTATGCCCATATGACCTGCAAAAGGAATGTCATGGGCTATGGCTAGAAGTGGCAGACAGTAGGCTCTGGGCACTACCAACTGCTGTATTACCTCACCTTCTAGCCTTGCTGCAGGGGTCCACTCTCTACAGAGTAACCCTTTGTTCCAGTATACAGACTCCCCTTCTCCTTGAGAATCAGGTACCTCCCTAGCTACCTCCCTCAAGCCTTATAATGTAAGGTCTGAGAGCTGAGTTTGTGTCAACTCTATCTTTGTGACTTTTCTCAGCTCCCCTTCCACAGGAAGTCTGGTATCTTCTGACAACGGTGCCTCACTGTCAGCCTGGGTACTACCACTCACCTCTGCCATTGCAGTCTTCCTCTCCAAAGGACCATCAGTACCTATTAGCAGCTGTGGCTCATCTTCAGGCTCACAGCTACAGTGCAACTCCCTCCCTGAATTAACCACATCACCAGTCCTGGCTTCAAGGTTGTGCTCTGTTTGGGTCTCTCCCAGGCTAACAGATGCACATGCCTGTCTCCAAGCCTCACTACGTATCACTGCATACAAACAAGGTAATGCATTATCAAAATCATTCCCCATCAAGACATCTGCAGGGATATCCTCAAAACACACCTACTTGCTTGCTTCCTTTTCTGCTGTTCCAGTCAAGGTGAATGCTGGCCAAAGGCATTTGGAATGGGGTCCCTCCTAAAGCTCTGACTGGAGTGGACTGCCCAAGCAAGTACTGCTCCTCTTTAACCACTGCAGGCTTCACAATGGTTATATCAGTGGCTGTTTCTCTCTCGACAGTGGTCTGTTTTCCATCCACCAAGACAGGATACAAACTCTGGTGGGAGACTGGTATCACTGTTGTCTCTAGACAACTTACCACTGGCATTCTGTTATTCCCACATACTGGCTCCCCCAACTTTTGTTCCCCTCCTTTTCTCTGTGGACATCTATATGCTACATGACCCCACTGTTTACATTTACAACGTTTAACCCTTAATCCTGGCCATATACCTGAACTAGTGGCTTCCCTGTTACTGGCAGACTCTGTTGGGGCTCTCCCCACCACGGGTTCCCTTACATCCACGGGCAACACTGCGAGTCCCTTTCATGTGCAGTCATGCCTTGCTTGCTAAGTAGAGATCCCTTTTTTTCCCCAGCTCATCTGTAGAGTTGCATTCCCTGTCTGCCAATCAGATTCTCCTGTCCTCGGGCAAAGTGCTAAGGGCTTATTTCCTCAACAATAGGTCTGCCAGCACTTGAAAACTGGTCACCTGACACCCACTCACCCACCTATGAAAATAAGTGCTTAACTCAGCAATAAAATCATACATACTTTCATTTGTCTTGCATCTATGCTCGCAAAACTTTTCTCTAAGCTTCAGGTGTAAACTTAAAACATTCCAATAAACATTTATTAACTGTAGCATAGTTTAAGAAATCGGTATCAGACAGTTTAGAAACAGCAGTTACAGCTTTACCATGAAATAAGGGGGTAAGGAACCATACCCAGAGCACTTGGTCAACATTATACAGTTTACTCATAGGTTCACAGGTGTGTACTAGACTAATGGCCCTGAAGCCTTTACAAGCCTAGCCCATAGGAGTGCCCTGGCATTGCGCCGCCCGACATTAGTTCCCAGTGCCTCTATCAAGTAGAGCCACTGGAGTGATCCCCGGGGTGAACTTTCTATTTCCCATCCACTCAAGATTTCTCTTGAAAAGGGCCACTGAGGTGCTCTGCTTGACATATATGGGAAGTCGATTCCAAAGCATGGGCAGTCTCTCCAGCATGTTCTGTTGATTGTGGTTGAGGTCTCTGGAGCACCGAGTGTGAGGTGTGGAGGGATTGGGATTTCTTTAGATGTAGCATTTCTAACTGAGCTGCGTCAAACATGGCTTTGTAAGTCAAGCAGAGATCACCTCTTAGACAATATGAGACAGACAATAGCTGGAGTTTTTTTTTGAGTCTGTCCATGTAGGACATGTGTTTAAGGCCTAGGATCCTCTTCGTGACTTTTGTGGCCTCTCCAGCTATTGCACTTGTCTAGTGAGGTACATGCCAAATGGGCATTATACTCTGATTGGTCTAATGAGGGAAGAGCAGAGAGAAATGATGACCTCTTTCTTCCTGGATGGCAAACTCTTGGTAATGAGATGTGCCACACAGAAGGACTTTCTGATCACAGTGGCAATGTGGTGGTCGAAGGAGAGGTTGCTGTCAACCTGTGTCCCCAGATCTCTTACAACGCCTTCAGTGTTCAGTGGGCTCCCACTGATGTGGCAATTAGTGGGAAATTAGTTTTTCCCAAAGGGGATGATGACGCATTTTTTGGCATTAAGCTTAAGGCCATGGTTTTGACACCAGTCATAGGTCTCAGTGAGGCCTTTCTCTGTAGGATGTCTGCATCACTTGGGGAGTTAATAATGGCTCTCAGCTTGCAATCATCTGCAAACTTGGTCAGCCAGAGTCCCTCCATGTTGGCCTGGGCTTCTGAGACGTAGATGCCAAAAAGGAGAGGACCCAGGACCGATCCCAGTGGGACTCCACTCATGACTGGTTGGCAGTCTGACTTGGAGTTCACTACTTTCACACTGTGGGTTCTATCTGTGAGCCAATTTGCAACCCACCTAGTGATATAAGGGTTGATGCCTGACAGAGTAATGGTATCAAAGGCCTTGGCCAGATCGAGGTAGGCTGTATGAACTGCCTTATCTTCATCCACAGCTCTGGTGTCAAAGAAGTCAACCAGGTTGAGCAGGCATGATCTAACTTTCACAAAACCAAATTGCACGGGATCTAGAGTTTGGAGATTCCCTATATCCTTGTTAATTAGGTCCATGATGATGCACTCCATAGCCTTACATATCAGACTCCTCAGGCTAATGGGGAAGTAATTTCCAGGGTCTGTAGTTGCTCCTCCTTTATGGAGAGGGATGACTGTAGCAGTGCACCATTCTGTAGGGACAAAGCCTGAGGTGAGGCTGTGAGTGAACAGGGCAAACAGATGTGGTGCCAGTTCACTTTGTAATTCATGTAGAGCACAGCCAGGGAAATTGTTGGGTCCCATGGAAGCTGTGTTCTTGGCCTTGGACAATGCAGCTTTAACCTGTTCTGCAGTAAAGCTGGGTGCCTGGCATCTTTCCGGTATTGAGATTGGTCCTTTAGGGGAAGAAAGAGGGGTAAAGTTGTCACTGAATCTGTTGGCCAGCATGTTGGCAACATCTGTTGGCTCAGTATAGGAGGTACCATTGTGCAGTTACTCACAGCATATCTGGGTATTGCCGTGGAGATTCTTGACATAACTATAGAAGACTTTGCGGTTGTTTTTAGTGTCTGCCACAAGTCTGCCTTCATAGCTGGCTTTGGAGGTTTTGATGAGGGATCTCAACTTTTTGCTGAGGCTAATAAGGGAGTCTTTCCAGTCTTGGGACTTAACCTTTTTCTGCAACAGTTTCATCCTTCTGTTGTAGAGTTTATTAATGGCAGGGGACCACCCGATTGGTTTCCGTTTTTTTGGAGGAGAGCATCTTGGTTCTGTTGGGTATGGCTAGTTCTATGCATTATGTACGTGTTCGTACAGTGCATTGGTGTATGATTCGGCAGTCATCATCTATTTTCCATTGGTATCAGTGCCGTAAAGTTAGCCACCTCTGTTTTTAGGAATCCAAAGTCAGCTTTGGAGAAGTTTTTCATGGTGGATACCTTTGCGGGGGGTGTGAGTGAGATGTGGATTTCCATGGTAATTAGTTTGTGGTTAGATCTAACCAGGGAGGAAGTGACTATTGGTGTAGAGCAACGGTTGCCCATGTTAGTAATAACCAGGTCAAGGATGTTGCTTCCTCTAGTGGGGGTAAGAATGAGCTGATCCAGGGCACTGGTATGGATGAATTCCAGGAAGTGTTGGGGTAGTGCATTGGTGCATGAGGAGTTTTCCCAACTGATGGAGGGGTAGTTGAGGTCACCTAGTATGAGAGTGTTGGGTTGGATCTTAACAGTTTCCAGGGTGCTTAGGAATGTGGAGTAAGAGTCTTGGGACATGGTTGGGGACCTATAGCAAGCTACAACCTTAATGACAGTCTTTCCCAATGTTAGTTGTACCTGGAGTATCTCAGATGTGTTATGCTGGGCTATTAGTCTGGAGGTGTGCATATCCTTTATGAATACACCACCACCTTTGGAGCTTCGGTCCGTGTTCTGGGGCCAAAAGGTGTGGAATGAGTTGTAGCCTGGTAGCATAGGGGTGCTTTCTGCTGCTTTAAACCAGGTCTCTGTTACAGCACAAATGTCAATGTTCTCCATTCTGACGTGTGCTTCGAGTGAGTGCATCTTGAGATTTAGACTTCTAACATTCAGCAGCATGACCCTCAGACTGAATTTATTTATAGCTGTTACGGTGGAAATTTGGTCTTTGGAACACCACCTTAAAAAGGCACTATAGGGGTGGCAATAGCCTTAGCCAGTACGCAGAAACCCAGGGGTGACAGATGCAGGCCATGTTTGGCAAAGCATCGTAGTCTGTCAATCATGTCATCTCAAGCAGATACTGGATCCCCTTAGAATGACACCAGAAACGTAGCCAATTGAAGTCAATCATTTTCTGTTTGTACTGCGGTATCATTCTGGGCAATGGTAGGATGCCTGGGCCACATAATCACCCTCTGTAAATTGTGGAAGAAATTTTTATTTATTTATTTATTTTAGATTTGTTTACCGGGCTAGTCCAACTGGATACATGTCCATTTTCAGTAGAGGCCCGGGGAGTTAAGCTCCAAGCTAGGACAATGAAATTAACACAATAAATGTACTGACCTTTATTGCTTCTGGGGTTTGGTTACTCCCTTCCCCATTATCTTCATGACTCTAGCAAAGGGTCAGCATCTCCCTCTCATGTTGACGCTGCTTCTTATTTTCTTTTGCCTCCAAACATTGCAGTCTCTCATTTTCTTTGACCTTCAAATGCTGCAGCTTCTCATTTTTTCAGCCTCCAAATGCTGCAGTCTCTCTGATGATTCTAGTTCCAAAAGTTTGGCCTCCAGTTCAAGTCTCTAACTCCTGACAGATTTTTATGTCCTCTGAGGAAAAGTTGAACTGTCCTGTTCCTGAGAGCTGTCTATCCCCAATGCCAGACTGGTTGGTCTTTCTGGTTGCTGGTCTGTGCTGCAGCTGTGATTAAACTTGTAATCACTTTCCTTTTAGTCAGGTTGGCATGCAACACTCCTTTGGCTTGGCACATCTCTGCCAAATGGTTCCTTGTCAGCTTGCCATAACACTCTGCTGACATTCTTACCTGCTCTCTCTGACTAACTAATCTAACAAAAAGTAAATAAATAAAATTATTGTGATACAAAACTCTGAATATCTACTTTGTGGCTGCTTGAGAGTATACCTTTTTACTGACAACTGCTTACAGGCTACAGGAGTTCAATTAATATCCCACCACTGCTCAACAATATGTGATGTCCCCACACTTAGCCAGTAATCAAGGAGCCTGAATCGTCACCACTGACACTGGAGAGGGATGTGCACTTGGAATGCAAATGGATACACACAGTATTTCCTGAAACAGGCATCTCTGCATCAAGCACAATTTCCCTTTAAGAGCACATGGGGAGCACACACACGCGTTTGAATTTCTCTATATCTGTTTCCTTCCAGGTTCCAAATAAGACTCACCACTGGACAGCTGCAAGATTAGGTCCAAGCCAAGTCCTCCAACACCCTCTCTGTAAGATAAGTGCTTTGTGTCCCTGCCCCAAGCAGCTTAAAAAAATGTTATCTGCTTTTACTGTATTTGTGTTACTTCCTACTTTATTTTGCCTTTGCGTCATCTTAAAAGTACTCAATTGTATTTATTACTGCTTGGTGTAACTCATTCTAAGCCTTTTAGTTTACGCATTTGGGTTTCAGACCAGCTGCTTTACATTAAGAAGGTTTGTGGTCTGCACTACAGTGGCAGAACAGGTAGCTTACATCCTTCTAAGTTGGGAAGTTGATAGCAATCTCTCATTTGACAACCACATGGCCAAAGTGGTTAGAAAAACATTTTATATAGCCCACCTAATCATGAAGGGATTCACATCTAGATCAGGGGAGGTCATCATGCCTCTTTACTCATCCCTCATCATTCCCATAATTGAGTACAATGCCCCTTTTGGGATGTACCTTACCAGACACCTGCAGCAACTGGAAAGACCCCAAAAGTACCTCACCAAGAGGATCAAAGGGCTCAAACAGATGCCATATGCTGCCCGGTTAAAGAAACTCCAGCTCTACTCAGTGGCATACTGCCTGCTCAGAGGAGATCTGTGCCTGACGTATAAAGCCATGTTCAACCCAGAATTAATGGACATGCTGCACCTCAGAAAATCCAAATCCCATCGAGCTACGCTCGAGAGACTTGAACCTCAGCACTGAAATAAATAGGACATGCTGGAGGGACAGATTCATAACCCAGAGGCTCCCTTCACTCTGGAATAAAATCCCAGTCCAGGTTAGGCAGAGTCCCTTATTGACTCTCTTCAAGAGGAATCTTGATAAGTGGATGGGAGATCGTAGGTTTACCCCGGGTATCACTTCTGTGTCACTGTTAGACAGAGGCACAGTATACTAACCTCGAAAAAGGGCATAGCAAAATTATTTTAAAATGGGTGGCAAAAGCCAAACACACACTGGCTAGGCTTATAAATGCCCTAGGGCAGATAGCCTAGTATAAACCTATGAACTGCTGATTGAGGGCTCAGTGTCTGTTATTCTAAAAGTGTATTAATTCTAGTTTAAGCACTTGGGCTTCAGGCCAGTTATTTTACATTAAGAGGGTTCATGATCTATACTCTTGTGGGAAGAGAGGCTGGACTCTGCCCTTCTGAGCTGGGAATTTCTGGTTAAAGGCTTATAGTGCCTGCATATTTGAACTGTTTCTTACTGAAATTGGTACATCTTGTTTGCTGTAGCATGGACTAGATCCAGCCTGCTGAATCTAGCTTTGTTTGTATAACTTGAGCACTACTCCAGGCATTCTTTAAAGTATTCAATTGTATTTATTACTGCTTGGTAGTAACTTGATTAAAGTGTACCTATCATTCTAAGTCTTTTGGATTAAGCACTTGGGCTACAGACCAGTTGTTTTACATTAGGAAGGTTCGTGGTCTGCACTCTTGTGGGGGGAGAGGTTGGACTCTGCCCTTCTGAGCTGGGAATTTCTGGTTAAAGGCTTATAGTGCCTGCATATTTGAACTGTTTCTTACTGTAATTGGTACACCTTGTTTGCTGTAGCATAGACTAGATCCAGGCCTGCCGAATCTAGTTTTGTTTGTAAGCTTGTTATTTCCCTGAAATGCTAATTCGACCTAAAACATGGCTTTTCAGCGCTTCTGTGGATCCCTAGTGATATCTGCATTGCTTACTGTACTTATTTCCATGTTTCACTTGAAAGAAAGTTACTGTTTGTCGTTTTTGCATTTAAGTTACCTGTAACGCATTGCATTTAAGTTATCATCTGGTATTTGCTCACTAAGTCAGCACTAAAAAATTAAAAGCATTACACCCTCACAAACTCCCCTTGAGTACCTTGTTCCCCACTGGCCCTTTTTTTCAATTATAAAGGAATTCCCAATACTATTCTAGCATGTCCAAAGGTCAGTTGTCAGTCTTCTCTCTGGTCCAGCTGGTGAATCTGGGAATCTTGAGGCAATGTTACAACTGCCTCATGTACACAGACAACCCTCTCCTCCTCCCAACAAATTCCAACACATATGAGAGATGCAACCATATAGCCAAACTGGAGGCTAAGCTCTCTCAACTCAGTACTGGCGTAACCAGTCAGGAGGAGAGGGAAACCACACTCACTACACTTCCAGTCTCACATAGACCTACCACGATAGCAAACCAAACACATAAACACACAAAAACATACTCAGAGGCTCTAAATAAAAATCTGCCTAAGCAACAGAGACTTCCAAAGCAGACACCCAAGCAACCGCTACCCCAAAACAAAACACGTGCAACACACAGCTCACAAAGCCAGTGTGCCGAACAGTCACAGCCCTTAAGGCTAAACAACACACCTGATACACTTGTAATAGGTGACTCTATCATCAGGCACACTGACGTCCCGCTCACCAGGCTGAACAAGGAGAAGGTCACGGTGAGCTGCCTGTCGGGCGCTAGGATCCGCCACATAACACACCCACTCAGGTCACTCCAAGGCAAGTACAAATATGACTCAGTCATTGTCCATGCTGGTGTGAATGACCTGAGATATACCTCCCTGGACTTCATGAAAATAGACATACAGGAGCTCTCTGAGCATGTAGCCCAGGCCGGTATGACCCTGATCTTGAGTAGCATCTTACCCTCACCAAGTATGATGCCACAATATGAAGACAAGATGATCAATTTCAACAATTGGCTTAAGTATTGGTGTCATTCAAAGGGGATCCAATGCCTGTCAGCCTGGGATGACATGCTCGACAAGCCACGATGCTTTGCTAGAGACGGCTTGCACCGGTCACCCCTGGGCTTTTGGATATTGGCAAAGGCTCTTGCTACCCCCATAGTGCCTTTTTTAGGCAAGGCTCAAAAGACAAACCCACCTCCATAGGTATCACAAGGGATAAGAAACTAAGAGTAATGCTACTCAACGCCAGAAGTCTAAACTTCAAGATGCACGCACTCGAAACTCTACCTAGCATGGAGAACATCGATATTGGTGCAGTAATAGAAACCTGGTTCAAGGCTCCCGAGAGCACCCCAGCACTACCAGGTTATACCTCATACCATGTTTTTCAGCCCCAAAACTTGGGCCGAACCAGAAAAGGAGGGGGAGTATCAATATTCGTCAAAGATACCCACACCTCCAGGTTGGTGGCACAGCACGAAGCATCAGAGACTATCCATGTGCAACTAAGAGTGGCTAAAACTGCCTTCCAGTTTATAGCCTGCTACAGACCACCCTCCCAAACCCAGGAACCCCACTCGGCCTTCCTGAGAACACTGGAAAATATGAAGGCCTTTCCAAACACCATTATATTGGGCGACTTGAACTACCCAGACATAGACTGGGAGCATTACTCAAGCTCCAACACCCTAGCCCAAAGGTTCCTAGAATTTATAAACTCAAATGCTATGGAACAACTTGTTACCACTCCCACAAGAGGGGAAAACACACTGGACCTGACCATCACCAACATGGGGACTCTATGCTCCAGACCAGAAGTGTATCCCTCACTGGTAAGATCAGACCATAAACTAATCTCACTGGATATTCACATCCTGACCCCACCCCCTGCTCAGAAAACCACAGTGAAAAACTTCTCTAAAGCAAATTTCACACTCCTCAAAACCAAGGTGGAATCCTTCAAAGCCCCCGGGCCTGTGGAAAATACAGCCCAGACCGCAGAATCCTTTATAAACGCATTCTAGGAACACCTTCAGAAATGCATGGATCATGCAATCCCAAATAAAACCAAGACCCAATCCTCCAAAGGCAGACGTCCTGTCTGGTGGACCCTAGCCATAAACAAACTATACAATAGAAGGAGGAAGCTACTACATGATAGAGCAAAAGCCCAAAAAGGTAAGGCATCTCTGATCAGTATTAGCAAAACACTATGGGCACTCATAAAATCATCTAAGGCCAGCTTCGAGAGAAAATTGCACAGGACACTAAGGATAATCACAAGGCTTTCTTTAGTTATGTTAGGAACCTGGGTGGGAATTCCCAGATATGCTCAGAATTAGTCGAAAATGACAAAAAATACACCAAACCCACAGACATTGCCAACATCCTAGCTGACTGGTTCAGAGCAAACTTCTCCCCCTGCTCCCCACCAAAAGGGCGAATATCTATCCCAGCAGAGTACTGCCCCCCCTGACATCTCAGATGCTCAGGTAAGAGCCGCCCTCTCCAAAGCAAAAAACACAGCATCAATGGGATCAGACGGTGTCCCGGGCTGCGTCCTACATGAACTCCAAGAAGAGATAAACCCAAACATAAAACTACTGTTCAATCTCAGCCTTACTACAGGATATGTACCCAAAGAGTGGCGTACAGCAATAGTGGTCCCTCTCCACAAAGGTGGTGCCTCAACGGATCCTGGAAACTATCGCCCCATAAGCCTGACTAGCTTGGTCTGCAAAGCTGCGGAAAGGATCATCTTGGACCTCATAAATAAAGATATTGGGGACCTACAGACACTGGATCCTACCCAGTTCGGCTTTGTTAAGGGCAGATCCTGCCTCTTAAACCTGGTTTATTTCTTTGAAACAGTCACCAAGGCCATTGACGAAGGGAAGGTGCTCCACACGGCCTACCTGGACTTCGCAAAAGCCTTCGATACAATACCCCACTCAGGCATTATAGATAAGCTCACCAGCTTAAATATAAACCCCTATGTCACTAGATGGGTTGCAAACTGGCTCAAGGACAGAACCCACATGATTAGAATTGCTGGAGCCATGTCAGACTCCAAACCAGTTAAAAGTGGCGCCCCACAAGGCTCAGTCCTGGGACCTCTCTTGTTCGCTATATATTTCTCGGAGGTACAGGCAAACATGGAAGGACTGTGGCTGACCAAGTTCGCAGATGACTGCAAACTGGGCGCCATAATCGACTCTCCAGCCGACACAAGCATCCTCCAAAAGGGCCTCATAGAAACAGACAACTGGTGCCAGAGCCATGGCCTCAAGCTAAATGCCATAAAGTGTATAGTCATCCCCTTTGGCAAAAACAAAGTGCCCACAAATTACCACATACGTGGTAATCCATTAAGTACAGAAGAAGTAATTAGGGACCTGGGGACCCAAGTTGATCACAATCTCTCATTTGACAACCACGTGGCCAAAGTGGTTAGAAAAACATTTTATATAGCCCACCTAATCATGAAGGGATTCACATCTAGATCAGGGGAGGTCATCGTGCCTCTTTACTCATCCCTCATCAGGCCCATAATTGAGTACAATGCCCTTTTTGGGATGTACCTTACCAGACACCTGCAGCAACTGGAAAGACCCCAAAAGTACCTCACCAAGAGGATCAAAGGGCTCAAACAGATGCCATATGCTGCCCGGTTAAAGAAACTCCAGCTCTACTCAGTGGCATACCGCCTGCTCAGAGGCGATTTGTGCCTGACGTATAAAGCCATGTCCAACCCAGAATTAATGGACATGCTGCACCTCAGAAAATCCAAATACCATCGAGCTACGCGCTCAAAAGACTTGAACCTCAGCAATGAAATAAATAGGACATGCTGGAGGGACAGATTCATAACCCAGAGGCTCCCTTCACTCTGGAATAAAATCCCAGTCCAGGTTAGGCAGAGTCCCTCATTGACTCTCTTCAAGAGGAATCTTGATGAGTGGATGGGAGATCGTAGGTTACCCTGGGTATCACTTCTGTGTCACTGTTAGACAGAGGCACAGTATACTAACCTCGAAAAAGGGCACAGGAAAATTAATTTAATTTAAAATGGGTGGCGAAAGCCAAACACACTCTGGCTAAGCTTATAAATGCCCTAGGGCAGATAGCCTAGTATGAACCTATGAACACACATACTGAGATTTGATTTTCTACACACACACACACACACACACACACACACACACACACACACACACACACACACATGCAGCACACCTGGGACATTCAGTAACATACATGAACTAATACTAAGTAATATACATTAACAATTACACATATTAAGAAAAGGAACTGGGCAGGGCAGAAAAATCTTTAACATTGTAGTTAAGAGGTGGGGTATAATGCATGTTCATAGATGATTATACACATAGCTATTATAAAATGTATATTGGAAGTATACAGGTAGGGGGCTAGCGGTGTCACAAAACAATGCATATGGCTGGGTCATGCTAGTAAAACTATTCAGGTGTTGGTGAAGACTGATTGTGAATAAAGAGAAAGGGTTTGCAGTACGACAAGCTGGAGGTAACAGTGGCATTTATCCCGGAGAAGTACATGAGCAGATACGTTGATTTGACAGGTGTGCTTTTAGTTGCATTTTAAATGAGTTTGCATTCTGAATGGACTTCAGTAGTAGTGGGATATGGTGATGTGGTTTAGGTATCATTGTTTCCAAATATTCATCTGCTGACCAAATGCACTCCAGAATTTCTGTTGTGAAGAAAAGGAAGATGGCCCCCCATTCACGTCATCAGGATAAAATGGGTGACAACAATAAGCCAGGATGCAAGCCTGACAGATACACAGTTGCACAGTTACCCTACACATTATGTTACTAAACATCATTTCTCTAACAGTACCACTATGCAGACCGTATCTGCTCTGGGTTTAGCTGTTGGGGATTACTGACATAGGGGTTTTATACCAGGACAAAGTCTTATAGTAACAGAATTTACAAGCAAAAATGAGAGCAGTGTGGAAGAAAGAAAAAGGATTTGCAATAATGCTTAAATATGCAACTCCATATAAACTGCAGAGGGAAGTTATTCTGGGTATGTTGCAGGTGCTAAGAAGAGCCTTGCTGGCAAACATCAAAACTGAAACAATACTAATTTCACGAACTTTAATTATGCCCTGACTTAGGAATGGGGTCCATTCCTGTCAAGTTACATATAAAAAAACCTAAGCACTTGGAGAAATTAAACAAGAGATGTAAGTCAAGGTTTCTTCATTTACGGTTAGTAATATTCAGAGCACTGTGCACTGCTGTTTTGTATTCACTTATGATGCTGTGTCATAAAGGCATACTGTTGCAAAAATAATGTTAAAATAATCATTACAGCTTTATTTTACTAATGATATACGATGTAGGCATACTGTTGCAAAAATAAAGTTAAAATAATCATTACAGCTTTATTTTACTAATGATATACAATGATATTAAGCGAGGCAGAAACTGCTGTCTGTATGTGGAATAGTGAAAAATAACTCACACGACGTATTTTTTAAAAAATATTTCATTGATAATTTAGATGTCAAACACAGTAGACTCCTCCTTATCCAGTCTCTCTTTAACCGGCCATCAAATTTCTACTGTAGCCCTAGCAAAAGACGACAGGGAACAACAGTTCCACCTCCTCTGGGTTAAATAATGAAACATTTGAGTTTTAGACTTCATATTCATTAGAAAAATACATATGAACACAAATCATGTTATTCCAGCCGATTTATAACCTATAAAAGCTGTTTTGTATGCTTTTTCTGATTAACCAGCCATTCGTTATCCAGCCTAAGGTCTGGTCCCCGCGAGACCTGATAAGCGGGACTCTACTGTAAGTTAAACAACCACACAAGGATCTTCAGTGCTTCAGAGTTTATTAGTGATATTAAAAAAGGCCTGAGAACAAAAATGATAGAATCTGATGTACAGCCAGAATTGCAAAGAACAATAAAGTTTGGTCAGATTATTGAGAAATAAATGTAAACAGCTTGTAACAGAAATTAAAATGAATTATAACCTGCCTAAACAATCTAATGATATAGACAACCATAGATCATCATTTTCCTGGAAGTACATTTTTCCAAATGCTTCCTCATGATGCTAACTTCACAGTATGCTTTTTGTTCTTGACTTTTTTTTTCCCAAAAAGTGCTTCCTTATTGTACTTTACATACACAAGGTATTTTATAGCTCTTACCGGCTACCCTTAACTATCAATCCAGTTTACTTTCACAATTGATACAACAGTAAGATTTGGATTAATACACCTTTACTGAAGAAGTAGAGGAGGAAGAGGTCCAGCAGCGCTTTACTTTCTGTGGTCATCAGTACTTCTGTCACAGAATCAGAATTTTTTGAAAGATAGAGCAAACATCTCTAACCCCAAATCAGGGACAACCCTGAAAACCAGGCGAGTTGAAAAGTATAAATAATTTATTCTTGTACTTAGGTGCACATATTGAAGTCTTATTACATGACGTTATGTGGCTGTGAGTAATGTCTGGTCATTTTAAATCAATTATCAGGCACTGTAAGAGCTTTATACCTTACAAATAAGGTCCCACACTGATCTGCAAAGATTCAATGACTTTTGAAAAATTAGGCCTAGATCATTTAGCGCCAAGGACACTAACATAAGAACCTAGTTGAAGTTTTCAGTTTCCATTTTATTAGTATGCTTATTTCCTGAGCACTTTATAAAATAATGATAATATACAACGTCTTTCTTTCTTTCGGCTTTTCCTGGTTAGGGGTCACCACAGCGGAACTCCGGTCCGCTAATGAGTATAACCAAATTAATAGCTTTAAAATTAATTATCAGCAATATATGCAGCACTCTTAAGAAAATGTGTCTAGTTACAAAACTGCATCAGAACAAAACTGCAAAACTTTAATGACCTCCCATTAGCAATAGCCATAAAGTACTTTAACTGCAAACTGCAGTCAGCTTTTAGAATGACAGAATGTAAAGACACAAAAGCGAATCCCCAGGAGATTCCAGATTAAATCAATTTCAACACAAACCATCGATAAAGACAAGCTACCATCTCCAGTCATGATGAAATTCTTCAGGTCATACAAAAAACACTGTCAGAAGACAAAAGAACTTCAGTCTCTATCTGCACCAAAGTAGTAAAGCAATAACAGCAGAAACAATGTTGCTGAAATCTCGCAAACTAAGTAAAAAAAAAAATCACTTTACAACACAAAACCTAAGACATCCTCTAGAAAAATAATGATAGAATTAAAATGATTGCAGCAAAAAACCTGGTACAAAATATTTGGCTATGCTAGCAATGAAAAGATAAAACTACGAACATACAGAAGAAAAAAAGCAGACATAACATGCCAAGTTCTTCATGGCAAATTGTTCGACAACAACTGATTCCAGAGTCCCAGTCCAACATTAAAATGCTAACCCAAACTGCTGACAGAAGTGGATAAACAATGAAACAGTCCAATTTTCATCTGTAGGTAGGTATACCTCTACCATCTTTGGGTGTGCAAACATGTAACATCAAGGCAGGTAATACAAGAACTTATCAGCAACAAGTGCAGACTTTGCAAGACAGGTGTAATATAATAGCAAAGAGGTGTACCGATCAGAATGTGAGCTGCAAAGTCCTGCATTACCTGTAACCTATCAAGGATGGTGTCATGCAGCCCCAGGTAGGTTCATACATAGTCACTAGTCTTGTAATCCAAGGGATCACTGAGGAGGCTAATCTTAATTCCCAGTTGCTCCCAGCACTATTTGGTTAAGTGACTTGCTCAAGGTCACACAGAAGGCAAATGAAGGCTGAGGGTATCAAACCCTGCACCACAGGAATTACTGCTCACATGTTTAACCTTCTATGTCAACTGCCAAACACCTTCTGTGCCAATTGCTAGACAAAGTTAAACTAGTAAACTGCATTACAGTAGCTTATGTGAAAGAAGACCATAGCAAGGCCTTCTGATACAATGAAATGCTTAATCTGAATAACATTTCTCAGATATGAGCAAAAAAATGTAATACTGAGGATCATACAAGACTGTACAGCTTTGACACTAACTCCACTCTATTAATCACAGACCACAAACTGGGACTGTGGAGTCCGTAAGACTGACATGGATGGAAAAGGTCTCGTTTTGATGGTGTTGAATAATACAATGATAACATTTTAACCACTGATGAATATCATCCAGGTGCACCTCCTAGATAATCCTTTAAGAAAGTGGCGAATGTCAGATGCCTCTAAGTAAAGGAAATGCACAACAGGATGTTATCAGCATAACTGTGATACCACAAATCTCTCCTTATGATGACACCCACTGGAAGCATGTAAACAATGAAAAAAATTAATAGAAGACAAACCACTGTAGCATTATGATGAATAACATAAGTGAACAGGAACATACTGGGATGGAGTACCATTCTTGTTTTATAACAGAAATTGAGTCATTTTACTTTCTCCTACTCATATTTGAAATATATTTTTAATCAACAACTTGAAAGTTTTGGAAGCTTCCACTAAAAATGTAGCTTTATGTATACTGCTTACTATAAAAATGCCAATACCTCTGTTTAATGTGTTATGTTTTGTTGTTAGGAGTAGTTCTTCAAAGTGAGGCTTCTATTACACATTTTTCATATTTACTTATGTCAGAGTTCTTGTAATTCTTGGCTACAACTTATAACACTGAAAACACCACATTCTAACATTTAAGGAGGAGAGGAATTACTTGAAACTACCCCCCCCCCCCCCACACACACACACACGGAATCCACCTGGCAGACCACCAAAACAAATCATGGAGAAAAGCAGAAACACAGTAGTAAGATCACAACTGATCCAAAAGGATTTCATAACCCATAAAATCAAACTCTGCAGAAAGATCAGGTAGGACCAGTACTGTCTTCAAACAGTGAATTATTGCCGTTAGACCATTGGTTACCAATAACAGTAGTTAACTACTGCAGCAAGTTTGAAATGTAAAATGAAATAATCAAGTCAGTCATATTCCCTTAAAAAAACAACCAAACTGCATATGAAACATACAGAAACTGTAGCTTACTTATCTAGCACCTTGAACTGTTCCCCAATCTGGTACCCCTCAATTGCTCCAAGTTGAAGAGCAAAAATAAATAAATTAATTTTTACAACAAAGTTTTCTGCTTTATGTTGTAGCAAACGCACACTGCAGTAAGCCACAGTTACTGAGTTTCCAAACTACTTCAGAGCTTCAGCTCTGACACCAATTACACCGTCAGCATTCACTTCTGAATGACTGCACTGTAAAAACGCCCCATTGGGCACCTGCTGATTAGACCCCTAACTCCTTAAACTGGTGGCTGCTGCCTTTGCCCATCCATTGCTATACTTCTGGGATCATATTCTTCATTTTCTTACTTATATAAAAGAAGGCCAAAGAAGGGGGGGGGCAGTTATCAAGAAGTTTCAAACACAAAGATGGTTTTTCTTAAGAACTTAGCCACCAAACCTCCTTAAGTAACGCTGGGAAAGGTTCAGTCTGAAGCAAAGCAATGCATTCACAAGCAGGTCATGCAACACATTTTACTTGAAAATCTACTTACCCCCACACAACATGTTTTTCACCCAAAACACAGCACTACTACTGCCTCCTATCCTTCATCAACTCTAGCTCTGAAGCAAGAGACAACAACAAACTGGGCTCCTGCTTTTTCCTTGATCTATCAAAAGCTTTTGACATGGTCTCCCACTCTCTCCTTCTAAGCAATCTGAATAACCTCAATTTCTCTATCAAAGCTATAGAATGGTTTTGTAGTTACCTCTCTGATCGACAACAATCTGTAAAATGGCTCTCTGCCCTCTCACCGCCACAGCCTGTTAAAACTGGAGTTCCTCGAAGTTCTATTCTTGGCCCTTTACTTTTCAATATCTTCACTAACCTACTCTATACATCTTGCCCTCAGTCATCACTTGTGCAATATGCTGATGACTCCACAGTTATCTCTATTGCTGACACCCCTACTTAACTTCTCCCATTTACCCAGTCTTCCTTCAACTCAGTTGAAACCTGGCTATCCAATAACTAGCTTATACTGAATCCTAAAAAAACTAATCTCTTACTCTTTCTCCCCAAAATCCTTAACGATCTTAAATCCTCCTTCTCTACACTCTCTCTGAACAACACACCCATCACAGTTGAATCTTCCACTAAACTCATAGGTATCACAATCTTAAAATTTGATCTGCATGCTAACAACTGTATCAGTATAACACACCAAAGACTGGGACTCGTACAGAAATAAAAGGTTCCTCACTAACAAAGCAAGAATATCACTCTCACATGCGTATCTACTACCAAGTCTACTGTACAGCTCCCAAATCCTCACAAACCTTAACTCATCACTCCTACCAAGTTAGAGTCTACCTATAACAAAGTTGCCTGATTTGCAGTAAACCAAAATAATAAATCTCATCACTGTCTCTCTCTAAAAGCATTAGACTGGCTAGAACTTCCCCACCACCTACTTCTCTCTCAGCTTATGGTCATTCATTCCATTATATATCAACCTTCACACTGTCCCAATCTGTCCTCCCTTATCTCCTACTAGGACTCTTCAAAGCTCTGACCAAGACCTACTACAACTCCATCAACAAAAGAATAAATCTGGCTGAAGCTTTTATAGCTACAACCCTAATAAATCATGGAACAGACTCTCGTGGGAAATCAGGACTCTCAACAATGCTAAAAAATTCAAATTGGCCTTGAAAGAACACCTGCACCATCAATGGACCTGCCATTGTACTCACCCTCCTTAACTTGTTCTCAATAACTCAGTCTCCCTAACTTTTTCTCCTTCCTATTACATGCTGCAGCACACTAAAACCGCTACTCAGTCTCTCCCCTACCTACATAATCACACTTCTCCTTCTTAACCTAAACTTACTTTTACTCTTTAGTCACCCTTATCTACTTCTTATTGATGAAACTCCTTTAAACAAAACTTCCCAACTATGCTGCATTGTCACCACTATCCTATTCTCTAAATCAAGGTTTATAATCAATTTATGGGTAAACCCAATTATAAGCCTGCACTGTTTTGTCTGTAGTTGACTTGTCTGTATTTTAAACTCTTTTGATTGAAAAACTCAGCTTAATATTTGTCTGTACACAATATAAATTCTATTTTAAATATTATTAATGTTCCTTAAAACTGTTACCTGGAGCGTCTCTCCAAATTGTTGAACTGTAATCTACACTACTACAATTTATACATAATTGCGGAGCTTTTCTCCCCGGGCCTTCGCTTGAAAGGGGCTACCAGCTCAGTCGGACAAACCTGGTCAACAAATGGAAAATTAAATAAATAAATAATAAAAAACCTCAACAGTCTGAAAGATATACAGGGTCTCCAAATTTAAGTCAGTACAATTCTGGTTAGACAAGGCTCCAAACAATAACATGCCAAATGCGTACAACACACCAGGAACACAAACTGTCTGTTATCAAAACTATTCATGCTGAGTCCAAGCAGCAGTCGAGGAATTAAAAGCCACTTCTACATCTACTGTTGCACTGTGAACAGCTCCCAGGTTAATTCAGTAAACAATGACAAAAAGTTAAGCACCTGCCTCATCTCACAAATAGGAAAATGCTTTCCACACTAACAGACAGGCTGGGCTGCACATTCAGTCTACATGTACGAGTAAGACTGGTTGATTCAATGCATATAGGATCTCCCTTCTAGGTAAGAATGTTGACTTTTTATGAATGATGTCAGACTGGTAATGATCATAAAGCTTGTTCAGAATAAGTCTATGTTTTTGTCTGAAGCTGAGAATTTATCCAATGGCATTCAATTTTTTAAAAATCATTTATGACGGTATGAAGCTTGAGATTGTACCAAGGCTGGCACTGGCCACTGGCAACAGGACACACATGAATAGCACCATGACCTATGGTGTTGGTTAAAGTTTGATTCTGAGACAGGGATATTTACTTGTGCTCAGTTGTACTGTCTATTGCAAAATCTGGTACAGAAACGGGATCAGACATTGAGCAGAAACTTAATTTAATTTCCCAAATTCTATAAACTCAAGACTGGGTGGTAGGAGATGGTGGTGCAGCAGCCAGCAGTGCAGAGAGGTCTAGGTGGTGATTTCATCTGGAGGTAAGTTCCACCACCATGCTTGTGGATATTCAACCAGTTTCAGGGTGACGTACAAGAGTGGAGGAAGATGCACACAGGTGGATTATATCCTATGTAGGAGGGCCAGTCTGAAGGAGATTGGAGACTGTAAAGTGGTGACAGGAGAAAGTGTAGTTATGCAGCATAGAATGGTGGTCTGCAGGATGACGGTGATCAAGAAGAGGAGGAGGAGTGTGAGAGCAGTGCCAAGGATTAAATGGTGGAAGTTGAAAAAGGGTGATTGTGAGGTGGAGTTTAGAGAAGAGTTAAGACAGGCACTGTGGAGGCAGTGAAGAGTTACAAAATAGCTGGGTAACTACAGCAAAACTGGTAAGGGAGGCAGCTAGAAAGGTGCTTGGTGTGACATCTGGACAGAGGAAGGAGGTCAAAGTGACCTGGTGGTGGAATGAGGAAGTACAGGAGAGTATGCAGAGGAAAAGACTGGCGAAGAAGAAGTGGGATGGTCAAAGAGATGAAGAAAGTAGACAGGAGTATAAGGAGGAGGCACATGGCAAAGAGAGAGGTGGCTAAGGATAAGGCATATGGAGAGTTGTATGAAAGGTTGGACACTAAAGAGGGAAAAGGACCTGTACCGATGGCTAGACAGGGAGACCAAGCTGGGAAAGATGTGCAGCAGGTAAGGGTGATAAAGGATAGTGAGGGAAACATACTCAGACGTGAGGAGAGTGTGTTGAGCAGATGGAAAGAGTACTTTGAGGGGCTGATGAATGAAGAGAATGTGAGTGAAAGACAGAGAGAGAGAGAGAAGGTTGGATGATGCGGTGATAGTGAATCAGGAAGTGAAACAGATTAGCAAGGAGGAAGTAAGAACAGCTATGAAGAGGATGAAGAATGGAAAGGCTGTTGGACCAGATGGCATACCAGTGGAAGCATGGAGGTGCTTAGGAGAAATGGCAGTGGAGGTTTTAACCAGATTGTTTAATGAAATCTTGGAAAGTCAGAGGATACCTGAGGAGTGGAGAAAAAGTGTTTTGGTACTTGTCTTTAAGAATAAGGGTGATGTGCAGAGCTGTAATAACTACAGAGAGATAAAACTGATCAGTCACAGCTTGAAGTTATAGGAAAGAGTAGTGGAAGCTAGGTTAAGAAGGGAGGTGATGATTGGTAATCAACAGTATGGTTTCATGCCAGGAAAGAGCACTACAGATGCAATGTTTGCTCTGAGAGCGTTGATGGAGAAAAGGTCAGATGGAGTTGCACTGTGTCTTTGTGGACTTAGAAAAAGCATATGACAGGGTGGCCTAGAGAGGAGTTGTGGTATTGTAAGAGGAAGTTGGGAGTGACAGAGAAGTATGCAAGAGTGGTACAGGATATGTACAAGGATAGTGTGACAGTGGTGAGGTCTGCGGTGGGAGTGACAGATGCGTTTTAAGGTGGAGGTGGGATTACATCAAGGATCAGCTCTGAGCCCTTTCTTATTTGCAGTGGTGATGGACAGACTGACCGACGAGATCAGACAGGAGACTCCGTGGACTATAACGTTTGCAGATGACATTGTGCTCTGTAGTAAGAGTAGGGAATAGGTGGAGGAGACACTGGAGAGGTGGAGATATGTTCTAGAGAGGAGAGGAATGAAGGTCAGCAGGACTAAGACAGAATATATGTATGTGAATGAGAGGGAGGATAGAAGAATGATGAGGATGGAGAGAGTAGAGTTGGTAAAGGTGGATGAGTTTAAGTACTTGGGATGAACAGTTCAGAGTAATGGCGAGTGCGGAAAAGAGATGAAGAAGAGAGTACAGGCAGGGTGGCATGGGTGGAGGAGTGTCAGGAGTGATTTGTGACAGACGGGTACCAATAAGAGTAAAAGGGAAGGTCTACAAGAGGGTAGTGAGACCAGCTATGTTGTATGGGTTTGGAGACGGTGGCATTGACAAAAAGGCAGGAGTCACAGCTGTAAAGTGGCAGAGTTAAAGATGTTAAGATTTGCACTGGGTGTGACAAGGATGGACAGGATTAGGAATCAGTATATTAGAGGGGCAGCTCAGGTTGGATGCTTTGGAGACAAAGTCAGAGAGGCGAGATTGCGCTGGTTTGGACATGTGCTGAGGAGGGATGCTGGGTATATTGGGAAAAGGATGCTAAGGATGGAGCTGCCAGGTAAGGGGAAAAGAGGAAGTCCTAAGATAAGATTTATAGATGTGGTGAGAGAGGACATGCAGGTGGTTGGTGTGACAAAGCAAGATGCAGAGGAGAGGAAGAAATGGAAACAGATGATCGGCTGTGGCGACCCCTAACGGGAACAGCTGAAAGAGAGAGAGAGAGAGATTCAACCAGTTTGGAAGACCAAGTCTACAATATGTCCCTTACAGTATGTCACAGTGGGAATTACCTGAACACACCCAAATAATTTTATAATAAACAGGATTTTTTTTAAAGCAAGAGTTAGCGATGATTCCTTATCAACCCAAATATTGAAATAACTCATTACCAACCAGATCAGATGACCTGGCATAACTCAAGGGAAAGCTGTGAACTCTTGTAGAAAGGGACAATCAGATGTATGGCAGACCTACTGCTTATGTCTGCAATCTTGAAGCATTCAAAAGAAATTATGTGTCTAAATGGAATCTGGCTACCCTACATTGCTGTGAGTGAAAGCAAACAGCCAATCCAACAGTCATAGGCTGTCAAGACCAGCTCTCTGGTGCACAAAGACAAAACACTGAATGAGACTCAAATGTCTTTGGATTGATAAGTGACTTGGTTACTGGTGGAGCCTTGCCAGTTACAATGAGCTGTCAGTATTAATTTATGGGATACATACAGCCCAGTTTGCTAAACAGACTGACACTCACCGACGGCTGGATGTAGTACAGCAAGTGGTCTGAAGTGCTGAGGACCATCTCCCAACAAGCACCATGAACACAGCAGTTAATGGATAAACACAAGCAGAGAAGTGCTCGTGGATCAACAGGCATGGAATTGTGGGAAGGCCTTTCATCCCATCAGCCAGGCTGCTGCCTGGGGTAAGATAGTTAGGTCAAAAAGAAAACCCTGATTCTCACTGGATGATGTCAACATCCGACAAGAGGGTCTTGCACAAACAAATGACTGGTGCCAAAGTGATGGCCTTAAACTCAATGTAAAAAAATGTATTATCCCGTTCGGTAACAGTGATGTTCCAGCTAACCACATCAATAACATCCTAAGTACGCATTCAGTAGTGAGAGACCTGGGCACACAGGTTGACAGCAACCTTACCTTTGATCAAAATGTCTCCATAGTGGTAAGAAGGGCATTCTACATTGCTCATCTCATAAGTAAGGGCAGTGCCTCCAGAAAAAATGACATTATAACCACCCTGTACTCATTAGGCCAATAATTGAGTACAACGCCCCTTTTGGTATGTATCTTTCCAGGCACACGCAGCAACTGGAGAGACCACAAAGGTTCCTCACAAGGAAAATTCAAGGTCTTCATCATCTGTCCTATGAGGATCGTCTGAAATCATTGTTACTTTATTCTGTTTCACACAGAGTACTTGGAGACAATCTCTGACATGCATATAAGGCAATCTTTGACCCTGCTTTATTGGAAATGATGCATATCCTTAAGTCAAATGGTACACAGGTTACTCGTTCTAATGGCCTTAACCTGGTATGTGACATTAATAGAACTTGCCTGAGGGACAGATTTGTCTCCCAGAGATTACCACAGCTTTGGAACAGACTCCCACTTCATGTCAAGCAGAGCACCTCATTGGCCCTCTTCAAACACAATCTAGATGATTGGATCGATGACCGTAAATTCACCCTAGGGGTTCCACCTACATCTCCTCTTGGACAAGGGTGATAGGTGCTGATCGTGGAAAAAAGGGTAAAACTTGGCTAGGCTTGCAAGGGCCCTAGGGTCATTAGCCTAGTAACCTCCTATGATCCTATGACTCTCCTCCCATGTTCAGGGTGATACAGGATTGAAGAACACTAAGTTACAGTATATTAGTTTTTATCCTAAAATATTTATTCGTTAATTTATAACACTGATTATCTAGTGAATTAGTTTCTCATAACAAAATTGCACTTTTCTGGTCTTACTTGCAAAAATCTGAGCACACTCCTAAATTTAGAGAATACACTGACACCATTAGTATTCACATTTAGCATTATTAATAAATTTAAATTAGACATCAACTCATTAGTATATATGGGCTGTGAAATGCCACATCTCTAGCAGCCTACACACATCCTTATACTCTACAGAAGTTTCAGAAAAATCAGGTTAAAAAGCATAAGACAAATGAAAGAAAATATTTTGTGAACAATTAAAAGGCTACAGACAGCAAAGCTATCAATAAAAAGTCTGTTTTTCATTGATAATTCTGTACATTTGCAAACTTTACATCAATACTGTACTGAGAATTATAATTGGATCTGTCATAACCAGATTATTATTATGTGTTTAAGACATGGATCTCACTGTGACGTCCCCCTCTCTGGGCCAGTAATCAAGAAGCCTAAATCCTCACCACTGACACTGGAGGGGAACGTTCACTTGGAACAAAACTGGATGCACCCAATATTTTCAGATGCAGCACTCTGCATCAAGCACAATTTCCCTCAAGAGCACACATGGGACACTAAGTCTGAGGTCTGGATTTTTCTTTCTGTCTCCCTCCAGGTCCCCATTAAGATGCCCCATTGTCAGAGCTACAGAACTGACTCTTGAGTCGAGTGTCCAAACCAAGTCCTCCAGCACTCTCTCTATGAAACCAATGTTTCGTGTCCCGACTCCAAGCAGCTGACACACACACTCTGATTTGATTTTTGCACACACACACACACACACACACACACACACACACACACACACACACACACACACACACACAAACACACACACACACGCACACACACACATGCACGCACACACACACACATGCACACGCACGCACACACCTGGGAAAAGCTGACAGATTTATTGGTTATGCCCCCTTCTGACAGCACTATAAGATAGTTACACTGCCACCAAACACTCCAAAGCCAGTTAGTGTAAGGCTCTTACAAGGGTACCCAATTATACTGAGTGAAATTAATATTAATACAAATGACAGTGTTTGGCCAATGCAGTAAGGATTTCAGGAGTGGCCACGTAGTCACCAAACAGATACAAGTACTCTGAAAGGTTAAAATATTTTCTAAAGCATCAGCCACAATTAAAAGCACAATGAAAAGTTTAAATATATTTAATAATAAATAATAATAGAACATGAAAATACTAAATGTCTAGTTACAATAAGCACCAGAGTTTCAATCACAGGAAATATTAAAATAACACAGACAAATATATTCACACAGATACAGAAAAACACTACTTAACTAATCTCACTATAGCTTCCTGACTGATCTAAAGAATTACTATTCCCTGGTCATTTACTGGAGCAAGGCAAGATGAAGTAGGTGAGGGGTTCTTCCTTGTCAGGTTGCAAAAACAGCGCAATGAGACTTCAGTCTCAGCTAGTATTAAATATTATTTCAGTGATGGAATACAGAATGACATCACATACATCTGGTCATCTGACTTCTGGTTCCCATGCAACCCCCCATTGCTAAAAACTGCCAGGATGTTGCACGTGTGTGTCAATAATACACACACATAGAGCTTGCCAAGATCTGATGCACCTTCTGGAAGTCATAAAACAATTTCAAACCTCCACCATTCCAGAGTAGCAATTAGTTCACCCCAAAGACAATACAGAGAGCTTCCTAGTATAGACTTTTTGTCTCTGGATGCATTGAGAAGTGTAAGATGTTTATGGCCTAAGCCAGGTAATTTAATTTCAAGCTATTTTCAAAATTTGAGAGTAACCTCTTCTCTTCCATTACCCTCTGTTAAAACATATACATTAAATAGTGACAGCAGGGCACACTGTTGGTACATTTTTAAAATAAACAACTTTACAAATACATTTTTCAACACAAACACCTGTACAAATCAGGTTGATATACAAATGACATATAATTCTTGACAAAATTACAGCTAGCTGTGCTGGCATATGTTACACATCCACTGTCCTACTTCTCCTGGCATAGCTGGCAATACTTCACATCATCACACCCACAAAATTCACCCTGAGAGTGATGCTTGAGGGGTGAATCTTGGCATGTTACAACATATAAATCTGTTAATAATCATGGACCTCATCACGATTCTTAGTAGTACATGGAGCTTTATCTGTTCCATGTGCTAACTAGTTATAAGGCACAAAAATGGGCAGAAATGGAAAGTGTTTTACCACTTTTCAAGCCTCGGGATCCATAAATGTTATCACTTAGTATATACTATCGGTATTCAAGAACATTCCTACCACATCATGTGTTCTGTCTATTCACTTACAAAGGCCACACTAAGTGCACATTTAGTGGTAACCTTTAAGAATCCCAGTCAAGGACTTTGAAAGCTGGTAAAGCACTGCTGTGAGACAGGAAGAAGAAACAAGGTGCCCGTCTGTAGAACTAATGGCTTTAAAAGACTTCAGATATATCATATTGCCACACTCTGTTTTGAAGTATGGTAAAGTAAAATATCTAGCACTTTTTAAAAGCCATTTCCCTTCTGTCACTATTGTTGCTAGTCGGCATCATATGTTCTTAGTCCCTAGTGTGAGACCCAATCTTAACAGTTTTTGCTTCCCCTTAACAGGGAGTTGTTAAACTCATATAAGTGCTGCTAAATAGGACTCGTGTGTCAGCAACCTACTTAACAAGTTTATCTTTTTCCCAGTTTTGGAGTGTAAGTGCAGCACTCCATGCATTATGATACAAACACAGGAAACACAGAAACACAGAATGATGTTTTCTCTAAAGTTTCACAAGCAAATTATCATATCTTGGAAATTTTACAACCTATTGTCCCAACACTTCTGTGGGCTAGACATGATCTTTTACATGACAGCAAGAAATTTCTGGGCGCTTGTTTACTGAGATATTTAAGCATCATTTTTCATATTTCTGTAAAGAACACTGACTTGTGTGACTTGCAGTATAAATATCTATGATAGCTTTCTTCAACATCATCTAAGGATTCACCTGATGCTCTGCATTAGTTTGTAAGTCACTTGTTAGTTTGGAAATGTTAAGTACACATGGAAATACTGCGTATCTTCATAATTACTAACAAATATATAACAATATACCAGTACAGTGTGCTATATACATGGACACTGACATTACATTATATTCACTATCGCCTATCATGGCATTTTACACCATATCCCAAAATAATAAGTTGCTCTCCTAGTTTTGACAATATGAATATTGAAAATATGAATAAAGTGACAAACTGTGAGGGACATTTCCATTGTAGGACATCTTAGATTAACAATCTTATTATTTTTTTACTCACACCTTGCAGTTTCTAACATTGCCTATTATTTGGTAAGTCATTTAACCAAGAAAGATCCAGAAACTGTCTGGATGCCATAAGGAGTTAAGGATGTTAACTCAAAGTAAAGAAAAAAAAGCAATTTAGTCTACAGGCTTGAATGAGTTAAGGTTTAATAGAGATACATATACCTACAGTTCAGTATTAGTGCTTTTAAAGAAAAAGTAGAAACCAAAGGTATCATAATCAGGCTTCCAAAAAAGTGTAATGATATAAAGAACACACAAAGGAGAGAACATTAAAAAAATTATACATTTACACAGACACACACACACACACACATATATATATATATATATATATATATATATATATATATATATATATATATACACACATACACACACTCACGCGTATAAATACATAGATTCAATAAAAAAAAGTCCACCATATGAAACATATCCAGTGAGGAGGCACTCATCATGCATGATGCAGGACCCTACTAGGTCAGCAGCAGTTACAATATCATTAGAACTGTTCATTAATGCTTGGCCATGAATTCTGAGGAAAAGGGCAGAGGTACTCCTTTCCATATCATTTTTAAATTTCACGGGATATACAAATACACATCGTAAATTTATTTGCCATGAGTAAGATCTCAAATAAGAAACATTACTCTTCTGTTGAATTGAAATTTTGACTTCATTCAGATAAACTTTCTTCTTAAAGTAGTGACATAATTTTTTTTCTATTAGCCCCCAATGTCAGGAAGCCCATCCTGGGGGACAGCAGTCAGGGTTCACTAAAATAAACCAGGTCTACAAGCCTGGTGGGTTTCAAGCTGCATAACTAATGTGCCACTTAGTAGGCTGTGCATACTTGGCAGTGTGTGTGCACCTCCTGAAAGTAGTGACTACAGAGCTCACAAGGCTGTCACAGGGGTTAGGCCACACACCCCAGAAGCAGTATTATGCTACACCGTTGTCCTTGATTTCCTCACTAGTCTCAGATGTAGGTTGGGTTGAACACATGGGAGGCAAAGGTGGGTCCAGTAGACCCACAGGACAAGGAGAAGAGCTGGTGGCAGCTGACTGTCAGCTGTGGGATGAAATATATCTTTATTTGCTGACTACAGATATTTCACTATCACAAGTCTAAGACACAATGCTGCTTCAGTAGAAGTTGTACGACCATACATTCTGTTCAGCCTGTCTGAAAGGATAGAAATATAGTTCCCTGGAGCTTATTGAAACAATATTTGCTTGCATATTAATTGGGTCAGCACTTCTAGATTCATATCAGTCTTTTAGGCTTCTGAATGATAACAAATTCTTTCTTCATGCCCTGCTCTTATAGTTTATCTCCATCTACAGTTTGAGCTTTTTTATGTGGTTAATGTGGTACTTAGTATTGCACTGCTTCAACTTTAGTATTCGGTGATTGTTTTTCCTGTGCCTGCTTCCCACACTGATCTTGTCATTTATTAACAGACCATTGCATTTAAGCTGCAACTTTCTACTTGTACTTCCTGCCTGTCTTACTCTTTAGAGATCTTTTGATGTCACTCTGTTAATGTAGCCATAAATTTACTATTGCCTTTATGGACAATGAAATCACACATTTGCCAAGTTGTACATATACATCATATCTATACATCATATCTCACAATTCAACCACCTCGCAACTTGACCATTTCACAATTTAACTGCGCTTCTGGCCACTTGGGTGTTCCATAATTCAACTGCCTCACAATTCAATCCAGAAAGGAGGCTGAAAGTTGCTACTGTTTCCTGTTGTTGCATTGTTTATGTAGTGCAGTTGTTTTTTTTGTGTTGTGAAGAAGTGAAGAAATGGTGCCAAAGAAGAGTGTTACTGGCAGGAAAAATAAGTGGCTGAGCAATGAAAAGAAGAAGGAAATCATAACAAAAATGAGAGAGGAGGTAAAATAGGACGAATAGCAGAACAGTATGATGTACCTAGGTTTACAGTCTCAACATTTTGGAGAAATACAATCATCATGATGGGTGCTAAGGTGCCAAAAAGGAGCAACAAAGGTTTTGGACAAACACAGAAAAACAATTCAGGAAGATATGGAAAAGCTGCTTCTTGTTTGGATCCAGGAGAGGTAGATGAAGGGAGATCCAATAACCCAGACCATGATCTGTGAGAAAGCTAAGCTGCTCTTTGAAGTGCTACAAAAAAAAAAAAACTCCAGGAAGTTGCTAACAGACAAATTTAAAGCAAGTAAGGGATGGTTCCACAGATTTAAAAAAAAAGAAGTGGCATCCACAGTGTTCTGAGACGAGGAGAAGCAGCTACCGCTGATAAAGAAGGTGCACAGAAATTTGTCAAGGAATTTGAAGAAGTGAGAGAGAGAGAAGGCCATCTGCCAGGCAGATTTTTAATTGGGATGAAATGGTGCTTTTCTGGAAAATATTGCCAAGAAGGACATACATAACCCAAGAAAAGGCTAGGATTTCAAGTTACAAGCCCAAGAAAGATAGGGTCACACTCCTCCTGGCAGCAAACACCAGTGGAGACTTCAACCTGAAGCCTCTGCTGGTGTATGACTCAGAAAACCCAAGATGCTTTAGAAAAAAGATTATAAAATCAAAACTATGTGCAATGTGGAAATCATGGAAATCAGACACCAACGCTTGGGTAGACCTGTTAGTTTCCAAGGACTGGATTTTCTAGGAGTTTGCTCCAATGTGAAGAAGTACCTGACAGAGAATAATTTACCAATGAAAGCTCTTCTGCCTCTGCCCACCCACGAGACTTAGAGCTAATTCTTCAGCTAGACTATGATTTCATCAAAG
Organism: Protopterus annectens; assembly: GCF_019279795.1. NCBI lineage: Eukaryota > Metazoa > Chordata > Ceratodontiformes > Protopteridae > Protopterus > Protopterus annectens. Next base: position 1,916,132,467 of record NC_056731.1, read on the forward strand.
TTCAGTTCCTGCCTCCTAACACAACTTCTCCCTTTCAACCTATGGGATCAACAAGTCAATGCCTGCTTCAAGAAGCACTAAACTAAAGCACTCTTCTCAAGGCTCTTCAACGTGACCCATTCTTCAGATAGAACACCTAAGGAATTCTGGAAGACAGAGTTCAACATTCTTCATGCCATATCATTCATCAAAAGTGCCTGGGATGGAGTTTCGCAGAAAGCCCTTCATGCAGTCTGGAGGAAAATGGTTCCTTCCTTTCCCCAGGACGAAACTGTGGATGAAGCAGCTGAAGTGCTGCAAGACATCGTTTCCACAGCAGAGCACCTGGACATATGGAAGGCGAATGTGAAGGAACTGCTACAAGACCATGATGATGAGGTCACAATGGAGGAACATACAGCACTTTGCAATGAACAGTTCAAAGCAAAAGAAAGGGAAACTTCTTCTGACGATGAGGACATCAGGGGAAAAGGACCTATGCCAGTGGCTTGTATTAAAGAACTGTTATCCATCTGGGAGAAAAGTGCAGGCTGCAGTCTTAGGGTGGTGCCCCAAAACAAGTGACATCAACAGAATGATAGACTTAATTAACAACACAATCATGCACCACTTCAAGACCATCCTGAAAAAGAGGGAGAGACAAGTCACCCTGGACAAATTTTTTACATCTACACCTGCCAAAAAAATAGAGGGAATAGTCAGGACATGGTTAAAAAGACTCCCCTTTCAACAAATAAATATTCATGTGAAGAAAATAAATGCTCCTGGAGCATTTATTTTCTTCACTATATGTTATACTGGCAGTTCTGCTGGTGTTTCCTGGTACGTTGACTGTAGCCATCTTTTTTATTTTTTATTAAATAAAT
>NC_056731.1:1916140832-1916154944 GCF_019279795.1 Protopterus annectens
GGAAGATTTGTGGCATGCACTGTGGTGGCAGGACAGGTAGCTTTCATCCTTCTAAGTTGGGAACTGCTGATTGAGGGCCCAGTGTCTGTTATTCTTAAAGTGTATTAGTTCTGGTTTAGGCACTTGGGCTTCAGGCCAGTTATTTTACATTAAGAAGGTCCGTGGTCTGCACTCTTGTGGGAGAAGAGGCTGGACTCTGCCCTTCTGAGCTGGGAATTTCTGGTTAAAGGTTTATAGTGCCTGAATATTTGAACTGTATCTTACTGAAATTAGTACACCTTGTTTGCTGTAGCATAGACTAGATCCAGGCCTGCTGAATCTAGCTTTGTTTATATGCTTGTTGTTTGTTTGCTTGTTATTTCCTGGAACGCTAATTCCACCTAATACGCTTCTCAGCGCTTCTGTGGATCACTAGTGATATCTGCATTGCTTACTGTACTTATTTCCTTGTTTCACTTGAAAGAAAGTTACTCTTTGTCATTTTTGCATTTAAGTTACCTGTAACACATTGCACTTAAGTTACCTGGCACTTGCGCGCTAAAGCAATTATATAAGTCAGCACTAAAAATTAAAAGCACTACACCCTCACTCCCCACTGGCCCTTGTTTTCAATTATTAAGGAATTCCCCATATTATTCTAGCATGTCCAAAGGTCAGTTGTCAATCTCCTCTCCGGTCCAGCTGGTGAATCTGGGAATCTTGAGGCAATGTTACAACTGCCTCATGTACACAGACAACCCTCTCCTCCTCCCAACAAATTCCAACACATGTGAGAGATGCAACCATATAGCCAAACTGGAGGCTAAGCTCTCTCAACCCAGTACTGGCATAACCAGTCAGGAGGAGTAGGAAACCACACTCACTACAATTCCAGTCTCACATAGACGTACCACGACAGCAAACCAAACACATAATCACACAAACATACTCAGGAGGCTCTAAATAAAGATCTGCCTAAGCAGCAGAGACCTCCAAACCAGACACCCAAGCAACCGCTACCCCAAAACAAAACATGTGCAACACATATCTCACAAAGCCAGTGTGCTGAATAGTAACAGCCCTTAAGACTAAACAACACACCTGATACACTTGTAATAGGTGACTATCGTCAGGCACACTGACGTCCCGCTCACCAGGCTGAACAAGGAGAGGGTCATGGTGAGCAGCCTGTCGGGCGCTAGGATCCGCCACATAACACAAGCACTCAAGTCACTCCAAGGCAAGTACAAATACGACTCAGTCATTCTCCATGCTGGTGTGAATGACCTGAGACATACCTCCCTGGACTACATGAAGAGAGACATAAAGGAGCTCTCTGAGCATGTAGCCCAGGCTGGTATGACCCTGACCTTGAGTAGCATCTTACCCTCACCAAGAATGATGCCACAATATGAAGACAAGATGATCAATTTCAACAACTGGCTTAAGTACTGGTGTCATTCAAAGGGGATCCAATGCCTGTCAGCTTGGGATGATATGCTCGACAAGCCACGATGCTTCGCTAGGGATGGCTTGCACCTGTCACCCCTGGGCTTTCGGATATTGGCAAAGGCTCTTGCTACCCCCATAGTGCCTTTTTTAGGCAAGGCTCAAAAGACAAACCCACCTCCATAGGTATCACAAGGGATAAGAAACTAAGAGTAATGCTACTCAACGCCAGAAGTCTAAACCTCAAGATGCACGCACTCTAAACTCTCCTTAGCATGGAGAACATCGATATCTGTGGAGTAACAGAAATCTGGTTCAGGGCTCCCGAGAGCACCACAGCACTATCAGGTTATACCTCATACCATGCTTTTCGGCCCCAAAACTTGGACCGAACCACAAAAGGAGGGGGAGTATCGATATTCAAAGATACCCACACCACCAGGTTGGTGGCAAAGCAGGAAGCATCAGAGACTATCCATGTGCAACTAACAGTGGGTAAAACTGCCTTCCAGTTTATAGCCTGCTACAGACCACCCTCCCAAACCCAGGAACCCCACTCGGCCTTTCTGAGAACACTGGAAAATATGAAGGTCTCTCCAAACACCATTATACTGGGCGACTTCAACTACCCAAACATAGACTGGGAGCATTACTCTAGCTCCAACACCCTAGCCCAAAGGTTCCTAGAATTTATAAACTCAAATGCTATGGAACAACTTGTTACCACTCCCACAAGAGGGGAAAACATACTGGACCTGATCATCACCAACATGGGGACTCTATGCTCCAGACCAGAAGTGTATCCCTCACTGGTAAGATCAGACCAGAAACTAATCTCACTGGATATTCACATCCCGACCCCACCCCCTGCCCAGAAAACCACAGTGAAAAACTTCTCTAAAGCAAATTTCACACTCCTCAAAACCAAGGTGGAATCCTTCAAAGCCCCCGGGCCTGTGGAAAATACGGCCCAGACCGCAGAATCCTTTATAAACGCATTCTATGAACACCTTCAGGAATGCATGGATCATGCGATCCCATATAAAACCAAGACCCAATCCTCCAAAGGCAGACGTCCCATCTGGTGGACCCCAGCCATAAACAGACTATACAATAGAAGGAGGAAGCTACTAAATGATAGAGCAAAATCCCAAAAAGGGAAGGCATCACTGATCAGTATTACCAAAAAACTACGGGCACTCATAAAATTGTCTAAGGCCAGCTTCTAGAGAAAAATTGCACAGGACACTAAAGATAATCACAAGGCTTTCTTTAGTTATGTTAGGAACCTGGGTGGTAATTCCCAGATATGCTCAGAATTAGTCCAAAATGACAAAAAATACACTGAACCCACAGACATTGCCAACATCCTAGCTGATAGGTTCAGCGCAAACTTCTCCCCCTGCTCCCCACCAAAAGGGCAAATATCTATCCCAGCAGAGTGCTGCCCCCCTGACATCTCAGATGCTCAGGTAAGAGCCACCCTCTCCAAAGCAAAAAATACAGCATCAACGGGACCAGACGGTGTCCCGGGCTGCATCCTACATGAACTCCAAGAAGAGCTAAACCCAAACATAAAACTACTGTTCATTCTCAGCCTTACTACAGGATATGTGCCTAAAGAGTGGCATAAAGCAACAGTGGTCCCTCTCCATAAAGGTGGTGCCTCAACGGATCCTGGAAACTATCGCCCCATAAGCCTGACTAGCTTGGTCTGCAAAGCTATGGAAAGGATCATCATGGACCTCATAAATAAAGATATTGGGGACCTACAGACACTGGATCCTACCCAGTTTGGCTTTAAGGGCAGATCCTGCCTCTTAAACCTGGTTGATTTCTTTGAAACAGTCACCAAGGCCATTGACGAGGGGAAGGTGGTCCACACAGCCTACCTGGACCTCGCAAAAGCCTTCGATGCAATACCTCACTCGGGCATTATAGATAATCTCACCAGCTTAAATATAAACCCCTATGTCACTAGATGGATTGCAAACTGGCTCAAGAACAGAACCCACATGGTTAGAATTGCTGGAGCCATGTCAGACTCCAAACCAGTTACAAGTGGTGTCCCACAAGGCTCAGTCCTGGGGCCTCTCTTGTTCGGTATATATTTCTCGGAGGTACAGGCCAACACGGAAGGACTGCGGCTGACCAAGTTCGCAGATGACTGCAAACTGGGCGCCATAATCGACTCTCCAGCCAACACAAGCATCCTCCAAAAGGGCCTCATAGAAACAGACAACTGGTGCCAGAGCCATGGCCTCAAGCTAAATGCCAAAAAGTGTATAGTCATCCCCTTTGGCAAAAACAACGTGCCCACAAATTACCACATAGGTGGTAATCCATTAAGTACAGAAGAAGTAATTAGGGACCTGGGGACCCAAGTTGATAGCAATTTCTCATTTGACAACCACGTGGCCAAAGTGGTTAGAAAAACATTTTATATAGCCCACCTAATCATGAAGGGATTCACATCTAGATCAGGGGAGGTCATCGTGCCTCTTTACTCATCCCTCATCAGGCCCATAAGTGAGTACAATGCCCCTTTTGGGATGTACCTTACCTGACACCTGCAGCAACTGGAAAGACCCCAAAAGTACCTCACCAAGAGGATCAAAGGGCTCAAACAGATGCCATATGCTGCCCGGTTAAAGAAACTCCAGCTCTACTCAGTGGCAAACTGCCTGTTCAGAGGCGATCTGTGCCTGACATATAAAGCCATGTCCAACCCGGAATTAATGGACATGCTGCACCTCAGAAAATCCAAATCCCATCAAGCTACGCGCTCGAGAGACTTGAACCTCAGCACTGAAATAAATAGGGCATGCTGGAGGGACAGATTCATAACCCAAAGGCTCCCTTCACTCTGGAATAAAATCCCAGTCCAGGTTAGGCAGAGTCCCTCATTGACTCTCTTCAAGAGGAATCTTGATGAGTGGATGGGAGATTGTAGGTTTACCTCGGGTATCACTTCTGTGTCACTGTCAGACAGAGGCACAGTATACTAACCTCAAAAAAGGGCATAGCAAAATAAATTTAAAATGGGTGGCGAAAGCCAAACACATTCTGGCTAGGCTTATAAATGCCCTAGGGCAGATAGCCTAGTATGAACCTATGAACCTATATATATATATATATATATATATATATATATATATATATATATATATATAATGCACCACACGTCGGCCATTCATTACATGGTGGACACACAAACACTCTCTCTCTAATTCTGTCCCCTAACCTGACCTTAACCACCACCCAGTTCAAATAATCTGCCAGAGGATTATAGGTGTTCTTGTAAATTTTATATAAAAGATTACATGTCAAAAGGCTAACAGAAAAAGATAGTTATCTGGTAACTACCTCTCTAGTCCCCCGATCTTTTAGCAAATGAAAGGGGGGCATTGTACTTTACTAAGTGCACTGGTTTAAGAAAGGTCTGGAAACCATGACAATCAGGTCTGAGGTATATCTTTTGTAAAAACAATTTTATCATTGCTTTCCTGGATGGGTATGAAAACTTTATCAGAGAAATGAAAGAGGCTCTTCACGTATGTGTTTTAGGCCCACAACAACTTCCACTCCTGTCATGCAGTTCACTCTTAATACACTGTTCCTCTCTCAGGCCAGTAGTATGTAACAGAAGGATGGGTCTTTTCTTTTTAAATGTGCCCATTTTGGGAATATTACTGAAAAAATATTAAATAAAATTAACAAAATACCTAGGCATATTAATGCCCACAAAAGCTGATATACAGCAAATGAAGCAAAGAGTTCTGCAGTTCTCACTGTGATGTTTTGGTAATAGGACTGCAGAAGTATGACTCAGCTAGCAAAAACTGCCTGGAAAAACATTTCAGCAAAGAGATGTTTAAACAAGAATTATAACAGAGTCAGTACTTGATGTCGACCGTCTTTCTACATGCCTTTCATTCTGCAGTCCCTTGTGGCTGGGTACATTCCTGTAAGTGACAATTAGCTGTAAATATGGCTTCCTGGAAGACCTAACAGACAAATGTGGAAGTATGCAATACTGGAAATAGACATCATGAAAGCAGGAGGACGGGGGGGGGGGGTATGTGTTAAGAGGGACAGGCTGCATTAAAACTACACTACAAATGCAGTAGAAAGAAACATGTACAGCTGAAAATCATACATACAGGATGGAGTTTGGGTTATACGCACAGTATTTGCAGTTAACGTACAATGCAACTTATAGAGTATAGTGCTGGAGAAGCTTAGAGCCAGCATGGAATTTGAGAGGAGCACAGAACACTGGGACCGCTGTTTGTCATAGCTCAGTTGGCTTGAAAGATGCAGAAAAATTGAGGGAAACTGATGTTTGGTAGTAGTTGTACAAAGCAAACAAAAGGAAGATTGAGAGGGTGAATGTAGAAGATGGAACAGTCTGGGGGGAATGAAAGAAAGTGTAATATCTGCAGGTACTTTAGCTATGTACCATCTGGGAAAAGCAGTGAAAGGTACTATTAGTAATCCAAAAACACGACAACCACAAGCAGCACCAAACCACAGATACGAGTAACCTGGCTCTAATAAAGGCTGTCCCTTCCAAGATTCCTCTTGTCAGAGGAATAGCTGGTACGAACACTTCCACAAAACGCAAAACTATGTACTACTAAGATAAAGGCGAATCCACACAAAACAAGAGACTAATCCAGTGACTCCTTTTACTTCTGGTTAAATTCATGAATTTAAAATTGTGAGTACCTTTTATTGGAAGAATGGGAATTTTTGCTGCTCCTGCTGTGTCTTTCGGCTTTTCCCGGTTAGGGGTCGCCACAGCAGAACTCCAGTCCGCTAATGATTGGCAGTTGATTTTTACGTGCTGAGTTGCCAGCCCTAACGCACAACCTTCAACGAAGGTACGCCCATTCATGCATGTCTCCACGCAGAAGACGCTCTAGCTGAGAGTCAAACTTAAACAATGAAAGCTTAATATATTTTTGTATTAACTTGCAAATATGGTTACATTTCTGTACACCCAATGTCAAAACACAGCAGTTTAGAGCATTTTATTTATTATTTACTGAGATTTGATTACCAGGAAAGTTCAACTGGGTAGAAGTCCATTTTCAGCAGAGGTCTGGGAAGAAAATCTCCAAATAATTACAAAACATTTTTAGAACAATATTTTTTCAAATTTCAAAAATAAAACAAAAACATCTTCAGTTTAATTATGCCAAATTAGACAAAGTACAAAAACAATGGTTAAAAATCGATACAAGGTATGCGACAATCATTTAATATTTACAGAAATGTTAGACAGTTTGTGGAGAAATTAAAGGTAAGTTAGTCTAATATAAATTGCAGTATGAAGTGAGGAAAGAACAGACATAGTATATTTTGAGAGAAAGTCAGGAAAGAGAATTAAATAGTAAGGAAGTAAGTGAAGAAGGGAGAGTAAGGTGGTATAAGGAATGAAATGCTACCTGTTCACATTTAGGGATATAGTTTATCCTGGTTTTGAACAAGAATAGAGACAGATTTTAGCTAGGAAGTCTTTCAGAGTGGTTTTGAAAGATGGGAGGGGGGTACAGACCTGATAGATACAGGTAAGGAGTTCCAGGTCTTAGCATCTTTGTACAAGTACAGACAATGCCTAGCAGATTTGCTAGGTTTGTAGACAGACAGGAGTTTTTGGTCACTGGATCCCAATGACTGACTGGGAACGTAGCTGTGTAGAATGTTTTTTAGTGCTGTACAGGCAGAAGGATGCATTTTTTGTGTTGCCTCTAAAGCACAATCTCTTTGAATCACAGATGTTAAGAACCATAAGCGCAAACAGATTATGGCTGTCTGGTTCACCTATTTTCCACATTTCACAGTTTTCCCTTTTATAAACTGAGTATCACATTAACAGATAACTAAATTTATTGTATTCTTTGTTACAACCACCTTATTAAAGTGCTGCCAAAAATGACATCTACTTTCATCAAGCCTACCAAGTATCTTTTTTAAAAACTTTTCCACATATTCCAGTCAATATTTTTCCTAAAATTTTTTTTTCTGTCTCCTAAGTTCTTAATGTAAAAAGTAAAGAAGACCAGTAAAATAATGTATTGCCTCACTAATGTCTGCACTACTTTTACACTAAATGTCCTTTATTAATACCTTGCATTTAGTCTAGTGCAACTCATGCTTTAATCAAGATACCACTCTGTGGTGTGGGGAGTCAGGTTCACAAAGCAAGTTTAATCATCACTTTGGGATTATTATGTCATATTTTCAATAAGCTAAGAAAACTAAGTCTCCTCCCTCCCCAGTTCATCAATTCAGTCACAGAAGTCAGTTTCTTTCTTCTGACATAAAATTCCTGTTGTGAATTCATGCTGCTCGGAGTTCAGTTCTCCGATGCAGGTCTTTTTTTACTTCTCTCTTCAGAAGGCACCAGAGACTCCGTCATGTTGTTTAAGCCGACGTGTCTAAGTCTGTTCCCCTGCCTCTAGCCTATTTCCCTGTTTGTGAAAGGGAATCATGCAGTCCGTAAAGGTGACTTATTAAACAAGAAGTGAGCTGTGAACTGGCTCGCTCCTTAGCATTCATCAATCTGACATGAATTTCATCAGGTCACTTTACTTTGCTTTCCTAACACTCAGTTTTAGTACTTATTTCACAATCAATTTTTTTCTGAGAACGAGCTAATGTCAACCACTTTAGCCAGACTGTTTTTTTATGTATTTCTTTATTTGGAGATAGTGCTAAATCAAACTAACTGCATTTACACTCTAATAAAGTAAATAAAGGCACAGAGATTGACATAGAAGTTGATGCACCTAGCCAGGCAGAAAAATAATAAGCACTCAATGTCAACTTTCATGCCACTCAACAAGTGTCTTCCTTTTTTTGGCAACATGTTCTTCCCACCCCTTTAAAATGACATTTATCTTGTTGTAGTGTGCAACTATTGTGATAACTTTTCCTTTTACTTTATAGTCCTCCTCTCTCTCTCTCTCTCTCTCTTTCACAGGTTCCGACTTTACAGGAAGTGCTCTGGACAAGATTTCTGTGGTTCCTTTATGTTGCAGCTATGGCTGCCTTTACCACATTAGGACATTCTGCTTCCATGATGTCACCTTTCAGCTGGAGCCCACCAGCATCATCACTGAAGTCACCTGACCTTCAAGACGTATACACACCATTTAACATAAGTTCTTAAGTCATTAGTTTGCTTGTCCACACCTGTCAACATGGGGATCTACAAGCAGGGACTTCATTTTTACATTCCTCCAGTGCCCTACATGGACAGTGTATAACATTTGTACATTTAGTGCAATAAAACAATGCTGATGCCATAATGTGAAGCTTCACATATCAGTCAAACAGGCATAGAGGTTTCAAAGTGAAAAAGTACACTATCCAACAATCATTTTTTTAATATTTTTTGCCTCCATGAATATCGACCATCAATCCTCATTTATCTCTGGGAGGAGGACTATCACCCAAGCAGACACAGGAGTAAACTGTATCCTGGATATTTCAAATCCCAGCCTCTCTCCTTAAGTGAGGCATATAACACCCATGTCATCATAGAGCCTATTATACCTCTTCATGCATAACACTGTTATACATCTGCTGAGGAAGGTTTGGTGAGCTGAGCACATGTCCCAGGATTGCCCCAAAACATCACTGCATCTCCTTTGAGCAAGTGCTGTACAGAATGGCCCTGCATCACTCCATCTCCCCCAAGGACAGATATACTGTTCCTATCCATGCCAGCACTGGCAACTGCCCATGCTGCTAAATGAACCCAGGTTACCTAGGTCATAGTCAAGACTTTATCCCTCGATATCAATGCAGCTGGCTATGAAACAAACATTTTAGCCGTCATGTCCTTTTTCACTTATTTTATCAACCATTTCCAAACAGGCCCATTCTGCAACAGTGGAGTCAGATAGAAAAACAGCCAAAAGGTTGGTTTACCTATCCTAGGTATAACCTCATTTGCAGTACATTCTGTGGTCTAGGTGCCTTCAACAAACCATCCATTTTGTCTGAGTTAGTGTATCTTCATCAGTCACATCCCACAATTGGGCATTTCCTCCTGGACAACTACCTTTGTGTCTGTTACCTCGAAGATCACACTGCTTTATCTTGTCCAGGACTTTACAAAGATCACCTAACTGGTCGTAGGTCTTTGTCATCTTAACCTGTACAATGACCATGGCAGTACCGAGTATTAAGTTCCCCTGAATTGTTTGGCATTACCAAGAAAGCAAGATAGTTATACTAGAACAAGAGTTTGTATGTTTTAATAGTCAAGAACTGCTTTGAATATTCTACCTTTTCCAGATGCTGGGAAACATGTCAGTTCAGACTTTATGAAATGCTTCTCCTAGTTTGGATGCAAACATTGTCCCCTAGCCATGATAATGGTTACTGAATAGTCACAGCAACAGCTTTAAAGTAACTTCAAAAGCTCTACACTACATAGCCCACCTTTTGCATCTTGAATGCAAGCAATGTCAGTGTGAGCCACCCATTCAACTCTATTTGTGACTAAATTCTTGAACTTGCTATTTTAGGTTTGCTGTGGGCCTAACGACATACAAGATTGCTTGAACTTTATGAAATATTAGGATGGCATTTTGATTTAAATAGTTATTTCATCTTATACCCTTCCGAGTCTCAATTTCTTTGATTAAGCGTTTCGCATCTACAAACAACTGTAGCAGTCTTAGTTGTGGCCTTATTTCCATTTTGTGATAACATATTACTGTCTAGAAGAATACCAGTTTAGGTAATTTTTTTCATTTTCTCTGTGTCCTCCTTCACTATTCAGCACATACACACCTAACACCTGTGTTTTAATTTTAAAAATACAGGTGCAATGATGTTTCCTTCAATAACCAGTTTCTTACCTTTCTGCATCTTTAACTGTACTGCTGTTTTTGAAGTTGTATTTCCTGAATAGTTCTTGTTTATTAATTTATTTCACTTTATTTTTATTTTGTTTGTTTAGTTACTGTAGTGGGTTAATCTTCAATGTGCTCAATTCAGCCAGAACTAATTTCTGTTTCTTGAACTGCTGTTTCTGAAATGTTTTCTTATTATTACTTTGTTTCTATTTAACTGGGCTAGTGGACTAATTCTCAGTGAACCCATTTCAGCCAATGCCAGGAAACACAACAAAAGGAGATAAACAGACAAACACATAGGCTCACACAGTCAAGTAACAGAACAATGGCTTACAGGGGAAAAGCTCATAGGCGCTACTTAACGAGGGTTATGTAACTGCTGGCACTTTAAAGCAGTGTTAGGCAGCCCTTTTTTGACAATCGGTTAACGGCCTTTTAAATTCACTAGAAGTAGAGTGGCTACACAAGTCATTTGGTAGCGAGTCCTAGAGTTTAGATCCAAAACCTGAGACAACATGGTTCATTGTATAAAGTGTAATAGTAGACCTGGCTAAGGGTACAGCATGACTACTTGTGGAGCACAGTACATGTGGTATATTCCGTATGGCTAGTCTGTAACTAAGGTGAGAGGGTGTGCCATTTTAATTTATTTGACATCTGATTACTGGGAAAGTCAGACTGGACATAAATCCCATTTTCAGTGGAGGCCTGGGGAGAAAAGCTCCAAAGGCATTAGACAGTTTGTTAACATATATAATATTAACATACTAATAGTAAATAAAAATTACAATGAAATGTACAGTGTTGAAAAATAAGAACACATACAGATAGCAACAGGCTACATATACAAGATAAATACAGTTTAAATAAGTAAAATATTGCAATGAATATGAAATAAAAAAGAAATAAAGATAACATTACAGCAAACTGAAAAAAAATATTCTCTAGTAAAAGAGGTTTATAATAGGCTATAAGAACACAGAAGAAACATGGGTGATATTCCAGATAAAGCGATATTACACAGGAACAGAGAGGGAAAATAAAGCTGGATCAGGGAGCAGAGGGAGATTCCAAGATTAGAGGAAAGCGAAAGACAAGGGAAGAAAGTAGTGGATAATTTCAGTCTGACAAGTACACAGCCAGGAGCTGAGAAGGAATTATTTTAAGGAGTGTTTGAACATGTGACTACTAGGTATTAGGAATTCTTTGAGTGTTTAAACTTGTGACTATTAGGTATTAGCATTCTTTTAAGGAGTGTTTGAACATGTGACTACTAGGTGCTAGTCTAATGTCAACGTGAATCATGTTCCAAGCTTTGCCCACTGAGTTAAGAGTATAAGCTATGGCCTATGGATTTTTATGGTTTATAAATTTGAAGTAGTTGTTTTCCATATGAGTGAACTGGGAGGTTTAGAAGGTAATGGTTAAGAATGTTGCTGGACAGGATGAAGATCTGTATATCATATTTTGAGCAAGGAGTAATCTAGTAGACTTCAGGTAGTGGGGTAACTCAAAAGCCAGTTTCATATTTAAGAGCAGAGCAGTGCTGGGAATTGCATCACTGACTGGCTGTATGTCCTGCTACCTTGTTAGAGCACAGCTCGAGTTTTGCTCTTAAGGAGATCTGAATATTTATGAATATGGATAAGGTACAGAGAAGAGAAGCAAGGAGATATGCATTACCAAGTGTGACTCTAGAGGAGGTGGTAAGGAATTTTTTTGATCTGTACAGCATTATCAGTATTTTATACAATTCTGAATGTGAAGATCACATTTCAGTTGATCATTTATTATGACAAGTAATTTGGTATTCTTCAGTGTTGTTGAGAGAAAATATTTTGAAATTTATTTTAAGGGGTGTTAGAGATTTGGGGAGAAATGATTTTTAGGGTTTAGGAGAAGTTGGTTTTCTCTGAGCCAGTTTTCAATAGAGTTGAAGGCATTTTGAATGATGGTTTCTAAATGGGGAAAACTATCAGATGAGCAGATGAGAAAAGAATCATCTGCAAACTGTATGAGACTGTTAGTAGATACATTAAAGAGAAGAACACCATCATTAACTTGGAGAAAATGAAAGTAAGTAGAGAATTATTTCAAGGAGTGTTTGAACATGTGACTACCACGTATTAGTGTAATGTCAGTGTGAATCATGTTCCACGCTTTGGCCACTGAGTTACAGTATAAGCTATGGCCTATGGATTTTTATGGTTTATAAATTTGAAGGAGTTGTTTTTCAGACGAATGAACCAGGTGACTTGGAAGGTAATGTCAGTTAGAAAGGTAACCAGAAAACCGTTTAAATGTTGTAATGAACACCCCTAGAGCAGACAGTTATGACAGCAGTTTGGTGTGAGAGAGACCACATCAAATGCTTTGGAGAGAGTTAAAAAGAGGGAAGAAACTAGGTTATTGTTATCTCTGGTTTTAGTCAAAGGTAGGTACTAGGCTATTGGCCCTGGGGCCTATATAAAAGCCTAGCCAAAAATGTACCCTGGCTTTCGTCACCCAAGAAAATTATTTTCCTGTGCCCCTGTCCAGCAGAGCCACAGAAGTAATCCCAGGGATGAATTTCCTATTTCCCATCCAGTCATCAAGATTTTTCTTGAAAAGTGCTAATGAGGAGCTCTGTTTGACATAGAAAGGTAGTCTGTTTTCGAGTATGCAGGAATCTATCCCTCTAGCATGTTCTGTTTATTGTGGTGACAAGGTTTAGGTCCCTAGAGCATGTAGCTTGGAGGGAATGGGATTTCTTTAAGTGGAGCATGTCCAACAGCTCTGGGTTTGACATAGCTTTGTATGTTAGGCAGAGATTGCCTCGGAGTAGGCGATATGTGATGGAGTAAAGCTGGAGTTTTTTGAGGCGGTCTACGGAGGGCATCTGTTGGAGGTCAGTAATCCTCTTTGTGAGGTATTTCTGTGGCCTTTCCAGTTGTTGTAGATGTCTTGTGAGGTACATACCAAAAGGAGCGATGTACTCTATAATGAGTGATGAGTAGATGGGAACAATGACCTCATTTTTTCTGGATGAGAAACCTTTTTCTGATGAGGTGAGCCACGTAGAAGGATTTCCTGACCACTGTGGCAATGTGATTATCAAAGGAGAGACTACTGTCTACCTGTGTCCCAAGGTCTCATCACATTTTCAGCGTTAAATGGTGTCTAAGATGGCAACCATGGCAGAACCTGTGCTCTGATCTGGGCAAAAGCACTATTGACTAGAGGTTAACAGTTTTTCTTGGAGTCAGTTTTGTAAAAGATACTTATGGGTACTTTTTTTTCTAATATTTTTGGTAGTGCAAGATTGTGACAGGCCTAAAATTTGTAATCTCCATGGAATTACTTCCTTCATGAAGAGGGATGATGGAAATTTTTTCCAGAGAGACGGGATGTGATTCTTGTATGGATCAATTTATTTTGCTGGAGACTGAATAAACAACAGAGGTGGCAGCAAGCTTTAGGCATTCTACTGGAAGACTGTCAACAGAAGGCGAGCAGGGCTTAAGATTGCTAAGTAAATAGTTTATGTACAGATAAAATCTATTGTCTCCTTAAAATCTATTTGAGGTGGGAGGTTTGTCAAGACTAGCATGGGTTCATAAGGAGTTATGGGTGAGGCTATGAAATGGGAGTAAAATTTAGTAGTGATCTGTATGGGAGTGATGTCTGGGCAGGGATTTGGGACACTGAGTGTTCCAGAGTTTAAGATTTTGTTTATAGAAGACTGACATTTTTTTGAGATTATTTTTTGGGTTAATTTGTGGGTCTAAGTAATATTGTTTATTGTTAGCAGTAACCCTTTTTTTTT
>NC_056731.1:1916155444-1916193740 GCF_019279795.1 Protopterus annectens
TGGATTTGGAGGGTTAATTCTGGAATGGATGCAGTGCTGGCAATTTTCCATTAGGACAGTAAGATGCCTTATACTAAATAAAAAGACTTATGTGACACACAAAGCCAGCAATGTTACATTTAAAGGTCCAGCATCCCACACAGTCACTCTCAGGGCTGCTCTTTTAAGGAAGGTCAGGGAATAATTGCTGCTCTACATTTTAGGTACGTCTCTGAAGTAGAAGGGTAGACACTATGGAAATTGGGAGTGTGGGTTATATCCTGAGGGTGTTACTGCTTTACTGGAGCTGGGAAAATGAAGCTGAAGCTCAGGGTGGAAATAATTTCCTATGGATTACAGAGAGAGAGGTTTGTGAAGCCACATATACAAGAGATTGATACTTTCTGGTGATTGTCCTGTTTGCTGTTTTTTTAGTAATTGGCGTAAGGGAATTGAATCCTTAAAAGAAATGTCTAAGGTTGCTATACTGGATATTAAGTTTTCAGTTGTTTGTCTCCTTTCAAATTTGAGTAATTACTGTGACATCATAGAAGAAAGGGTGCTCCCATATGCAGTGTTACGCTGATGACATCAACACCTACATCAGAATGAGCACACAGGATGTGATGCATCTTGGAAAAAGTCACGAGGCACTCTGAAATATGCCAGCTGCACTTCGATTAAAAATAAAATGTCTTCATATAAACAAGATACCCATTAGTCAAGGGGTGGGGTGGATAGCTGTTGTTTAGATGCACATAAAAGGATCTTGATAACAGATATTAGATCTCATAAAATTTGCTAAGCAATGTCAAGTAGCTCACAGCTGGACTGAAGTTCAGTTGTTACAACCCACAGCAATGGTTTAAGACAGGGCAGAAGGAATTATGTGGTAAAACTGCTAAATGGAACAGTAGTTTTTTCTAATCTAAATTAGTGCTGTCAGTCATGGTCTACACCTTTGCAAGCAGACTGGTAAAGAACAGTGTGCAGAAGCTGAATTAGATAGCAGAAGATATTCAACATGTAATCGTTATAAAAAATTAAATAAATAATATAAATACAACAAACGGGGCAAACGCAGAAGAAATGTGAAGAAATTTTCCTTAATTTTGAGAGTGGTGAACAAATGCAACATGAAAATGTTAGCTGAAAGCTAATTAATGGTTATAGTTGGGAATAGCAGCTAGGGAGAGCTCAGGGTCTTCTACCTCTCATTTGTTGACAATGACTTACCCCTACTTCTTTACTCTCGGCAATAATATTACTGTTTGATTAATTTGACTGAACTAGACATTCTAACTTTTGATTTTAATTTACTAACATGTACAATTCAATCACTTAGCTGCTGTTTATCTTGGAACTTGTTCCAAGTATTGCATGAATAGGGTATTTCTGTAGCAGGATCTGCTGGCCATCAAAACAAAAATAAGTAATATTGATATCTGTTTCTGTGACGTAATTAAGTCAGGTGCAGAAGATCAGTCATAATTCACATGCATGCAGCTAACTTGGGAGCGTAAAAGGCTAACGCCCTAACTACAACCCAGATGGCCCAAGTTCGATTAGCAGATCTGGCAACTGATTGTTACTAGGAGACAATGGGCAGTACCTATGAACCTAGGCAGGGAGGGTGGTAGCTCATGGCCAACCATATCTGCTGCTCTGGTGTAGTGGGATGGAAGTCACACAACAATGAAGGCACTGGTCAGCTGTGAAGGATGTGCACTTTAGCTCCTAAAGCCAGCAATGGTAGCTAAGTGTCTCACATGCAAAGCAGTGTGCATGTGCAGATCTGGGGGAGTATATGCAGCCCCTACAATGATGCAGGTGGGCATGTCACCACTAGGGGGTGGGACTATTCATTCATTTATTTATTTCCAGTTTGATGTCCGGGGTTGTCCACTGGGCTCAGGGAGCCCGTTTTCAGTAGAGGCCCGGGGAGAAAAGCTCCATGTTAATGTTTAGATACAGATATAATATAGAAAAGGAGAACAATTTACAATTATGTTTCATGCTAGAGAGCAGGTGTAATTTCTTAGGTAGAGGTTACCTTTAGATACAGACACAATATTATTAATGAACAATTTACAGTTACATTTCATGTTAGAGAGCAGGTGTAAATTCTTAGGTACATGGTACAAATTTGATATTTACAATATGTACAGATGTGTGGTAGCCTATACATCATAGCTAGAGAGGCTAGTAATCATAGCTGGAGAGGGGTTTAGAGGTGGAGAGAGAATTATAGGACTAGATGGGGAGAATGCAGTTGCATTTTCTGTTAGAGTAAAGGTAGGAATGGAACTGAGATTTAAAGTTTTCAAAGTTTGCACAGGTCCTTAGAGTATAAGGAAGAGAATTTCATTTTTTTGCTAAGGAAAAGGATAGCAGGAGCTGACCAGCAGGGCGATTACTACGCAGGGACAAGGGTTACAAATACAAAATTCTCTTTCATGGTTGTATTCCAAGCAAAGACAAGACAGTACAAAGACCATGTTGAAATATTTATACATATTTTACATCATCCCAACAGTATGTTCCCTAGAAACTTTGAAAATTTCCTTTTGTATAAAATCATTATATCGGCTTACTTAGCCGTTTTGCTTTCCCACATAAAATTTAATTAAATCAGTTCTGCCACCTATAAAGGACAAGAGCTTAATTCCACCTGCAAAGAGCCAGCAGACAGCACCAACACAAGGTTACATTTTACTATCTGCTTTCTTTTTTCATGTTTACAGTCAGCTACTTCTTTGAAGAGGACTGTGATTACATTTTTTCATGACCAGTTAGCATAGCACATGCAAGATGTTATACCTTCAATCAGATTCATGCATTTTCCTTCCTTTTACCCCCATTTACATTTACAAGTTTAACAGTTACAAAGTTACATATATTTTGCAAACCAAATGTGCTGCTAACAGGAAATAAGAGGAAAGACAAATGGGAACCATTTGAAATGTAAGGACCCACCACAGTGTGTCCCAAAACATGGAGACTGAATAGCTGAAATATGCCATTTCTCGGAATATTTTCTTTTCTCCGAAGTATGGTGATCTCGGAGTTGGTACATACAAATTTGAGGGGTGCTTGCTTCCCACATTGGGGTGTGCAGAATGGGGCTTGACTGCACTGCAAAATTAAGTCTTAAAGAGAACAGCAATTTTCGAGATTTGCTCTTCTCCAGGTTTTCAATCTTTTTTTTTTCTTTTGACTTTTCGGCACTTGGCATTTCAAGGACTGACATTTTAATAAGGAGCCAGAAAAAAAACATGTAATTTTAAAATCAGTTTTCCATAGTTGGCATCAGCCCTTGAACTGGTATATACACACACACACACACACACACACACACACACACACACATATATATATATATATATATATATATATATTTTTTTTTTCTCCATATATGTATATGTCGAGATATATAGAAATGTATGCTTTGATATACAGATATATACACAATCGCATGCATTATATAAATATGTATGCATACACACACACACACACATATATATATATATATATATATATATATATATATATATATATATATGAGAGAGAAATTGAATAGAGAGAGACGGCGACAGTTAACACAATAGCCCAATCCCATGAAGAAAATGGGAGAAAAGTGTGGCTGATGATATATGACAAATCTGTTAGGGGAAAAATATAAAAAATAAAAACTGAATGACTGAATGTTGTAATTAAATAAAAAGGGACTTCAAAGTATTAGTTTAAGGGTGCGCACACTTATACAACCAGCTTATTGTATGCTTTTTTATTTTTTATATTATTTTCTCTAACAGATTTGTTGTTTTTCAGTTGAATTGTACAAGTTACAGGTCACATTAAAGATGGGAAAAGTTTTGAAATGATTTATTGTAGTCTCATTTTTTATATCACAAAAAAACCTGTCACTTTAACAGGGGTGTGTACACCTTTTATATCCACTGTAGCTCTGTGTGTGCACATACCACGCACACATGCACGCACACAAAACTGTAATGGTCCCCATTTTAAAATCTAGTGCATCTTCCTGCAGTAGTCTATATGATTTCAATTTAGTAGTAAAATCAACAGAAAAAAAATGTGTTTAACATGGGAGGTGGTGGACAAACCACCACACATTTCTGTGCAGGTTCCTCTGTTCTTTGCTCCCCTTCAACTTACTTTAGCTCTGGCTTGGGGGGGGGGGCTGTTCCGGATCTTGTTACTCCCCAGTTTGATTAAGCTGATAATGCTACCGTTTGTTGTGCAGCCATCAATAAACTGAATATCTATTTCTGTCAGACTATTCAATGCTAAGACCTCAAAATGCCCTGCATGAAAGCAGCAACAGTATTGACATGAAAACTACTCATATTAATGATTTGTACCACATTTTAGCCAACAGCTGCTACAAGGTAACTCCAAATGTCAGTACATTCTTAGTAGGATCAGAATCTGCCTTGCAGAATTGGCAAGAGAGAGACATTAGTGGGAATTATTAATCACGGCTAGTCATAACATGCGCTGTTTTGAATTCAGATCAAGAATGGATTGCAGAAATTTGGTAAACATTTCTCAAGTTTCAATGTTTCTTGATTCTGCTGGGAAAGTATTCCAATAGATCTGAGCACTATCAGGAAATGCTGCCCCTAGCTAAAAAGCATTCTGAGAGTAGTGGTCACAAGATAAGAATAATGAGTCTTGTGTATTGAAACGTAACCAGAAAGATAATCTGCTGGGTAAAGAGTAGCAGATTTGTTAATATGTTAAAAGAGTTTAAGCAGAAATACTGTCGCATCATAGAAGTATGCATATCTGAATACATTTAATATTGTAGCCCCCAAAGGACAAATTGACAACAGCTGTTAAATGCTACATCAGTGTCTGAGTAATACATGAAAGAGAGCTTTACAGAAAAGCCCTCTGGCTGTCTTGCATTCATGGGACTCTAGTTAAAGACATACTCTGAATGAGCAAGCTTTCCAGGAAGCATAATGAAAATGCCTTTGTCAGTCTCCTATTCCCATTTCCCCTTCACAGTTCTGCTATCCTGGCATTAAAATAAAATGTTCAAGATTGCTAGAGCAAACAACACATTTTACACAGACACAGGATGCAAAAAAAAAAAAAAAAAAACTTCAGTTTGAGACTGTACCATGTTTTTAAAAGGAGCAAATACTTATCTCAGTGTAAGACCACTTATAAAAGTCTTCTATTATTAACATAAGGTTTCCTGCAAGGATGAGTTTTGCCTCAGGAATGTGCCTGATTTAAAAATACAGCCTGGATGCCATTCTTCTAACTCTCTCAGTTCCTTGATGGTGTAAACATGTGCACCTCCAACCTTTTGGTACAGAGTATGGTACACATATGCAGTCTGCCTGGGGATTTGTTTATTAGTTTGCCATAATCTAGCAAGGACACAGTATTCACACCTGTGAGGTATATATATATATATATATATATATATATATATATATATATATATAAACTGTCAGGTTTATAGTCGCTAGACTCTGTTATGCTAAAAACAAACATATGTCATGTCATACAGTCAGTGAAAAAATGACTATTTTACAAGGATACTTAAACATCTCTGTGACACAGACTTGGCACTTTTATGGTTCTTACTCAAATCTACAGTTTCATTCCGTTTCTAAACTGACTGAATTATCTCCATATCTTTGTATCATTTAACTGCTATCTATAAAACAAATTACACTCACCTGATGCTTGATATGTTGCTGGCAAAAGTATGTTTATTTCTAAATTTAGTTGACAACTTCCTCTTCTTATTTGTGGTTCCACTCCAGTGTCAAATACCTACAGGTTATACTCAACAAAAATTGCATGTTTATATATATATTTGTGTACATTTGTTAACCAAGTAAGCCCACTGGATATAAATGTCCCTTTTCAGGGACAACCTGAAAACACTCTCTGGTAAAGTGACTTAATCAGAGTCCTACATTAAGCAAATGAAGGTGGAAGGAATCAAACCTTGTCCCCCTTGACTATTGGGTAGTCAAAGGAAACCACTACATTTGTCTGGAAATACCACACTGGTTATATACTATGGCTTTAACAATCGGCCTACTCTCCTCCCATTTCCACAGTTTAATTTATCAATACCTCTGCCTCCAGATGGTATACACTGCTACTCTACAAATCCAGATGATTTATCAGGGGCATGCATAAGAAAGTCTTTTCTAAACTAAGACCTGCTACCGGACTATTACTCGCCTACAACAGTAAGAAAAATGAAAAAATGGACTTGTTTCATATAAATTTTTATTTATATAATCACTAGCTTCTTTAACTGCTTCAGAAATACTGCCCAACAACCTGTTCTTTTACTGATATTACCGTTTCTAAGCGCATTCTATTTTTAACATTTACCTTGCATTATCTTTTGGAAACTAAAGTTAAATGTAATATTGTTTTAAAACAAGTGTTCCATGTTATTTATCTTATAGAATTATTTGATTGATGAATTCTCACTGTAATTATTACTTTATTCGCACTGCATGTTTTTGGTCAATGTCACACCTGAACTATATCCTTGGATCAGCCATCTACTTCAGTAATAAACAACACTCAAATAATTAAATTAGGAACTTTACCTCTCCCAATAACTTGATAAAAGTTTATAAGCAATGCTGCTAGTTGTATCCCTAATTCTTTAAAAAATGTTTTACAAATCCTGTCAGGCCCAAGTTCTTTGTGTACTAAAAGGACAATGCTCATTTCCTTTATCCTGACCACTACAAAAGACTGGCTAAATATACCTTCTATTCCTTTTTGAATGCTAAAACAGCAGGCATGTTCCCTTCATTACTTTTTCTGATCAAACCACATTCACATTTTAGATTCATTCTTTCTCCTTAGTCCTGCATGTGTGAAATAAAACATGTTTATTTCATTTCTTGATATAACTGGCTGTATCTTTCTTTGTTGGGAGATTTGCTTTTCTGTCTGTCCTGCACTTTCCCTTAATTTTTAACTGGTATGTGTCCCTATTTTCCTCCATCTGTTGCCTTAGCCTTGTTTTCCCTTCATTTTTGAAACATTATCATTTGAAAACTATAATGTTCTTTTCCTTCTTTGACATTTGCAAGTTTTATACACATTGCTGTTGTTACTGTGATGGCAGGTCTGTTGTGTCATCACTGTTCCTGCTTACCATTTGCACATCTAGATTCACCAATTCTCTGAGGGACTGCCCATTTCATTAAACACTACACTAGTTAACTCCACATGCCTCAGCTGACACCTGGTGAAAACAGTATTTAAGTGGATAGTGAACTGCACTGCTGATTTTGAATTCTCGGATGGGTGACACTTCCACAATGCAATCCTTTTCTCTCATTTCAAAACATTAGGTTAAGGAGTCCGTTTTTTTTAATAAGATCCCTGGACTACATGTCAGAGGACCACATTTTCTAGGATGCCAACAACGGCACTAATCTTAGGTGTGATTGCTGCTAAGATGTTTATCATCCAGTCAAAAATACATTCACTTACTTTAGGTCAATTAAGGTCAAGATAAACATGGCAGCTTAGCAGCTTATACTGCACCAATGACAGCTGTCCGACAGGTCTGGGGTTATGCTTGTTTGGTAAAGCAATTATTTAGTTTGAAGAGTCCATGTTAGAGATTTATGTAGTTATATTATGCCATTTGCAAGGGAGGGGGACTGGTCCATTAGTTAGCGATTTTTGGGCAATAACAATTATGGAGGCCCAAAAGCAAAAATGCTTTTAAATGATGACTGCTAAACCTGTATTCAGTTTGGAAGGGAAATTAGACCACCTTACATAGAAAACGGGATGTACAGAAAATCACTCGCCCACCCCATCCTTCTGGTATCCAGTCAGTTCAGACAGTAACCAAAAGGCTAATTTCACAAGTAGGTCAACAGATATTATGTACAGTCCTTATTATGACTACTGTCTGACTAATCATGTTGGACCACAAGTTAATAACCTTTACTGAAAATCATTTTTGGGAGCGTAGATAGTTGATCATTCGAAATTTTAGGGTGTTATTTATAGAATTTGCATGATGAGTGGGACAAAGATGTCTGCGATTCAGTAAATACCTGTATATAATTCTCTGTGGCGTAGGCTTTTGACTGTATAATGAAGTGACGCACATGATAATGAGGCAAAAATATGATGGAGCAATTCAGAAAAATGTAAACATTGCCCGATGACGCTGCATTCACCTTATACTTGTACACGATCGGATGCTCATGTTCTAGCAGTGGAAAGTACTGAACTTCATAGCAGCTTTCCTTTGCATAGTATAGCTTAGCACTGTCTATGAGGGCTTACAAGCAAGACATTTATTATTTATTTACTGCATTAGAAACAACAACCTCCTTTACATAAGATTTACTGATTAATATAATGAATTCATTATTACATGCCCTAAGTAGCCAAACTTACATTGCTTGCATCTTTCTTCCACATGTCAAGGACTACCTACAGGTGAGAAAACCACTGTAATCACCAGCGTCCATTTTCCTTAAATGGTCATGCAAGTGCAAAAAACTCTCAAGCATATTCAACAATACAAATAAATACTGTGCAACATTATAAACAGTATTTTTTAAAGTTTTACACTTAACTATGTATATGTCGCCATTTTGAATATGTTATCGTGGCAAATGTATTCAGCTCATAAATATTTATGAGCTAAGAACTTAAAAAAAAAACAAACGCAAAAACATTAAATACAAATTCATAATAAGAATTTCTAGCATCTGCATGAAGTGTAATATTTAGAAAATTACTTACAAAAGCTAAAACGTAGTAGTTGTCTCTTAATGGTGTACTAAACATGATGAATTATGAATAACAAACATTCAAAGGCGTGGTGTGTCTCAAGATCTTATCTTGTAGATTAATTCAGCCAACAGCATAAGTGCATTACATACATTTGTGGCTTTAAACCCCAAATCCAAGCAACTATACGTTTTCAATACATCAAACAAAATATTAAAGCAATAAAAACTTGTCAGTTATAAATTCATGAATATTTAATAATTGCTTCTCTCTGTCGCACTTCTTCTTGAGACATTCCTTCCTCCTTTGGACCCCAGGATACCACCAGAAATGCCCTGACTTCTTTGAAGCTTCTAATGTCTATCTCTCTCTGTCAGGGGATTGCTTAAGAGGAGTGACAAACAGTACAGTTGTGTACCTACCATAAATGTAGATGTTCGAGTGTATTCACTGTTGCAGTCATTACACTTGGGTTATCCTGCTGGAAGGTGACACGTAATCGGCCCGAGTTCCAAAGTCTTGGTCCGGCGTCGGTTGCTGTCGCCTCTTCCCTGACGTCAGTGCGCCAGGGGTATAAAAGTTGCAACCGACGCCATTTTCTTCAGTTTTTCTTGCCCCAGATGTCAGGTGACCCCAGATATGAAGGCTGAAGAGATAAAAATATGCGAAACAACCATGCATATATCACTAAAAGCATTTTCTTCTTCTAAAAGCAAATATACCACATAGGTTGCATAGAGTAGAGAAGTACAGAATAGTCCCAGCAAAGATGGGGATGGTGGGTGAGTAACCAGGACTGCAACAATAAATACACTCGAACATCTACATTTATGGTAGGTACACAACTGTACCATGTTCATCGTGTTTCACTGTTGCAGTCATTACACTTGGGTAGAATCCCAAAGCTGATGTAGGGTGGCTGGGTCTAGATTGGATTTGGCGAGGCTAACAAGCCCTGCAGAACTGCAGTGGAAAAAGCCTGCTCTGGATTTGGAGTAGAGAGGTAGGTGGTAGTGCTTGGTGAAAGTGTGCACTGAGCTCCAGGTTGCAGCTTCTAATATGTCTTTGGTTGGTACCCTCTGAGGAAAGCTGCTGAAGTGGCTGCTGCTCTGGTAGAATGAGGCCTAATGCCCTTAGGCACAGATTTGCCATGTTGTGCATAACAGAAGCGAATGCAGTGTCCTATCCATTTGGAGATTGTCTGCTTTGTAATAGGTTTTCCTGGTGATCCTGCAGCATATGCTACAAACAGTTGCTCAGTTTTTCTGAAAGCTTTTGTTTTGTCCAAGTTAAAACGTAGCTGCCTGTGTATATCCAAAGAGTGCAGAAGTCTTTCCCCTTTATTCTGGGGATTTGGGTAGAAAGTAGGCAAATTAAAAGTTTGGTTTAAGGCCACGTTGGAGACCACTTTTGGCATGAATGTTGGGTTTGTCCTTAAAGAAACCCTGTCCTGGTGAAAAATGAGGAAAGGTTCCACAGCCATCAATGCCTGTAACTCTGAAACTCTTCTTGCTGTAGCATTTTCTTCTTCTAAAAGCAAATATACCACATAGGTTGCATAGAGTAGAGAAGTACAGAATAGTCCCAGCAAAGATGGGGATGGTGGGTGAGTAACCAGGACTGCAACAATAAATACACTCGAACATCTACATTTATGGTAGGTACACAACTGTACCATGTTCATCGTGTTTCACTGTTGCAGTCATTACACTTGGGTAGAATCCCAAAGCTGATGTAGGGTGGCTGGGTCTAGATTGGATTTGGCGAGGCTAACAAGCCCTGCAGAACTGCAGTGGAAAAAGCCTGCTCTGGATTTGGAGTAGAGGTAGGTGGTAGTGCTTGGTGAAAGTGTGCACTGAGCTCCAGGTTGCAGCTTCTAATATGTCTTTGGTTGGTACCCTCTGAGGAAAGCTGCTGAAGTGGCTGCTGCTCTGGTAGAATGAGGCCTAATGCCCTTAGGCACAGATTTGCCATGTTGTGCATAACAGAAGCGAATGCAGTGTCCTATCCATTTGGAGATTGTCTGCTTTGTAATAGGTTTTCCTGGTGATCCTGCAGCATATGCTACAAACAGTTGCTCAGTTTTTCTGAAAGCTTTTGTTTTGTCCAAGTTAAAACGTAGCTGCCTGTGTATATCCAAAGAGTGCAGAAGTCTTTCCCCTTTATTCTGGGGATTTGGGTAGAAAGTAGGCAAATTAAAAGTTTGGTTTAAGGCCACGTTGGAGACCACTTTTGGCATGAATGTTGGGTTTGTCCTTAAAGAAACCCTGTCCTGGTGAAAAATGAGGAAAGGTTCCACAGCCATCAATGCCTGTAACTCTGAAACTCTTCTTGCTGTAGTTATTGCTAGGAGCAGAGCAGTTTTCCAGAACAAGAATTTTAGATCAGCTGTGCTGGCTGGTTCAAAAGGAGGAAGTGTTAGTTTTTCTAAAACAAAGTTGAGGTCCCAAGTAGGTATTGGTGCTCTCCTAGGGGGTCTTATATTCTTTGCCCCTCTGAGGTACTGTCGTAGTAGAGGATGTGAAAAAAAAGGAGGATCCATATTGTAATGAGCTGAAATGGCAGAGGCGTGAATTTTAATAGAAGAAAAAGATAGGCCTTTGTCCAACATATCAGTCAGGTATTGTAAAATCTGAGGCATATTAGGGACCAGTGGGTCGAGTCCTTGTGCCTGGTTCCAAGCACAGAATCTCTTCCATTTTTCCGCATAAGATTTCCTAGTGCTTGGTCTCCTGGCTTGCAAAATTACATCCGTAACAGCTTTAGAGATAGGTGCAGTCTGAGTGGCTACATTATCTGCCATGCTGCCAGGTTTAAGGTTCTGAGTTGACTGTGCAGAATCTGTTTTGCTGTGTCAGAAGAAGAGGGATTTGAGGTACAGGCCAAGGCGGGCCTTGGGACAAAATCTTTAGGACTGGGTACCAGTGCTGGTGTGGCCAGTCTGGTGCAATCAGGATCATTTTTGGCCTCTCTTGTCTGACTTTTAGAAGCACCTTGGTGAGAAGAGGCATTGGAGGGAAGGCATAGACTGTCAGGTTTTTCCAGTTGAAAGACAGAGCATCCACTTTCCATGCTTGAGAGTGATAAGTCCTTGTGCAAAATTTCTGTAATTGGCAATTGTGAGGGAAGGCAAATAGATCTATGTCTGGGCATCCCCATTCCCTTGTTATCATGTTGAACACTTGTGGATTTAGCTTCCATTCATGAGGATCCATGAGATTTCTGCTTAGTTCGTCTGCCAGTGTATTTTTTGTTCCTGGCAGGAATTGTGCTTGCAGATGTACCTGGTAAGTCAGTGCTGTGTTCCACAAAGTCATAGCTTGTCTGCACAGGGGGTAGGAATGTGTGCCCCCTTGCTTGTTTATGTACCACATAAATGTGGTATTGTCCGTCTTTAATAATAATTGTCCTGGATGTATTAGGTCCTTGAAGGCTGTCAGGGCATTCTGTACAGCTAGCATCTCTTTTTGATTGATGTGAAGATGCATTTGTTCCTTGGGCCATATGCCCTGAATACATTTTCCTGCCATACGTGCTCCCCAAGCGTAATCCGATGCATCCGTTATTGTCTGCCTGGTTGTAGGTAAGGTGAAAGGCTGTCCCTTTTGTTGTGGTGACAGGCCTCTGGGACCACCATCGAAACTCCTGTTGTAGGTAGGGAATCAAGGTTATGATTGTCTCTAGGCTGTGACAATGCTGAGTCCAAACACTTTTTAGATACCGTTGTAGTTTCCTCATATGCAGTTTGGCATATGGAATTAGTAGAATGCAAGATGCCATGAAACCCAGGGCCTGCAGAATTTTTCTTGCAGGGAGCTGGGTCTTTGTTGCCATCATTTGAAAGTAATGAGTCAGTTGCCTTTGTTTGTCTGGCGTGAGATAAGCCATCTGGATAGTTGTATTTAAGCTTGCACCCAGGAATATTATCTCTTGAGAGGGCACTAGTTTTGATTTATTTTCGTTTACTGTGTACCCTAGGCAAATTAGTAATCTTTTTACAAACTCCAGGTGCTTTAGAGGAATGTCCTTGCTCTCTGCTTGAATAAGGCAGTCGTCCAAGTAGGGATATATTTGAATTCCTTTTTGTCTGCAAAATGCAATTACTGGTGCCAGGCATTTTGTGAAGACCCTGCATGATAGATAAGCCAAAGGGCAGTGCAGAGAATTGATAATGCATTGAGCCTGCTATAAATCTGAGGTATCTTCTGCACGATTGTCTGATTGGGATGTCCAGGTATGCCTCCTTGAGATCCAAAGTAACTAGCCAAGCCTCTTTGCCCAGCATGGGCAAGAGTTGTTGTAGTGTTAACATTTTGAATTTTGGAACATCCAGGTAAGTATTTAGGATTGACAGGTCCAGTATTGGTCTCCATGCTTTGTCCTTTCTGGGTACTAGGAAAAGTCTCGAGTAAAATCCTTGGCCCTGTTCTTCTTGTGGAACATTTTGAATAGCTCCCATACCCATAAGAGCTGCAATCTGTTTTTGTGCCTCTGCCCATTGGTTTGGTGGCAGGTTTGGCATACCTTTTGGTTTTGGAAGCGTGTGGAAGTGGAACCTGTACCCTTGAGAAACTATATTCAACACCCATTGGTCTTGGGTGATCATGTGCCAATGTTTTTGAGAAGAGTGCTAGCTTTCCCCCTAGGGGTGCTGTTAACTGGTAAAAGCTTGGTATTTGTAGAGGGAAGTCATTGTGACTGTTTCCTATAAGGTTATGATTTGTCTTCTCCTCCTTTGGGGGCTGAAGCACCCCATTGTTTAGGTTTGTAGGAGCCTTGGGGCTGAGAGCTGCCTCTTGGGCATCTGTATCTGCCTCTTTGTAGCCTGTCTGACACTGGAAAGGACCAATTTGTTGAGGCCAGTTCCTGCTAAATCTAGGTGGTTGAACCTGTAAGAAATCTTTCACAGTTTGCATTGACTTTGCTTTATCCTCCATTTTCTTTAAAACCTCTTCTGCCTTAACACCAAAGTATCATGCTGTAGTGGAGCATCAAATAATTTCATTTAACCTGGTCAGGTAAACTTGGTTCTTTCAACCAAGCATGTCTTGAATAACTGAGCCTAACTGCGCTCTACAAGAAACCTCTAATGAATCAAAACCACATTGCAGAGTATGCTTTCCCACTTGTTCAACTGCATGCAATAAATCCTGCATTTCTTTACTGTCAGGACTTTCTATATTAGTAACCATTTTCTGCTTTGACAATGACATGAGATACTACTGATATTTAAGCATGTGAAACTGGCAGTTTAAAGCTCTTACAGCTAAAGTAGCAGAAGTGTAAACTTTTCCCCATCTGTCCAGAGCTCTGGAATCCCTATCTGAGGAGACAGGATTTTTGGCAGTGGAAGCTTTAACCCCTTTTGGACCCTAAGAAATAGTTTCTGGGTCCATGGCGGGTTTTTGTAAAGAAATTTATGAGAATCAGGGACTCTGGCTTTACTGGTGCAGGGGGTAAAGAATCTGGGGACAGACTGATTCAGAAAAAACAACAACAATATCAAGCACAAGGGGGATAGCCAAGGGCCTGTGCTGAGGCAATAGAAGGAAATCTCTGAGCCTTTTCTTGGATTCTGAGTAATCCTGGCTCTCCCAATGGAAATGCTCCCTCATGGTGTGCAGGGTTTCCCCAAAAGAGTAATCCTCAGGCGGTGAGGCTGAAGGAATGGACTCTTCAGCATCAGAGTCCTCATAGGGAGGGAGAGAATAGCCCTGGTCAGAAGAAGAATCAGAAGAAATGGAAACCTGATCAGAGGAATCATAATCAGTGTCTTGCCTAAGCCTTTTGTCAGGAGGGGGATGGGAGCCCCTGATTAAAGTAATAAGGTCTTCGGCCATTTTAAGCATCTGTTTCTTAGGCATGGATGACTGTTCTGGAGAATGCTGTACTTGCTTCTTTGTCTTCAGTGGTGTTTTTGACTTTGCCTTTGCTGCTGTAGTAGCTTTAATTGTAAGCTGTGAAGAAGAGGCTTCGTCGTCAGTTTTGGACCTCGGATGCCTGTCTTTTTCTTTGTGTTTTTTATACATTGCGGTCGTCGGTTGTTCTGATGGCATTATGTAATTAAATCTTCGTCCAAAATAATATAGAGCAAATTCAAACCGACGTTTAATAGTGCGTTTATTAAATCTAGCACAAAACCGACAACTAGTGACATCGTGGTCAGGGCCTAGGCAAGGAATGCAGTAAGAGTGAAAGTCCTTATGAGGTATTTGCTTCCCACAAGAAACACAATTATTAACTTTTACTGACATCGGTCTGGAGCAAGAAAAAGTTTCCCCAACAGGGTACTTAGCTTTACTGAAGACTTCGGTTCTGAAATTCAATTTTGAAAATCTCAGGAGTCGACCAGCACTTGCGAACTGCTTATGCTTCGGCACTGCGCAGCAAGAAAGACTGAAGAAAATGGCGGTTGCAACTTTTATACCTCTAGCACAGACGTCAGGGAAGAGGCGACAGCAACCGACGCCGGACCAGGACTTTGGAACTCGGATCGACTACGGGTCGCCTGCCAGCAGGGTAACCCAAGTGTAATGACTGCAACAGTGAAACACGATGAACATCCATTGGTTCTTCTTTGGGTATTATCTTGTTTGGTTGGATAAAGACAACAGCTTCTTCTGATGTGTTAAACGTTTGTATTCCAATCGGTAGATTCATTTTTACTGTTGCTGGGAAAATTAACTGTATTTTTATATTATTTTTACTTACAATTTTAACCAGTGGCTATGCAGCTTTCCTTTTATCAATAGTCTTTGTACAATAAACATTGTCAATACAAACTGCCTGGCAGTAAGCACAGTGGTTTAAAGCTATGAGCTGTTTATGAGCTTCTTCTTATGGTCCAAAATTTGATCTCTTCAGGCTCTATTTGTCTACTGTGTGAACCTGAGCAAGGAATTTAGCCAGACATTGATTTGTGGAAACTGGGCTGGGATCCTCAGTTGTCTCCTGAACTACAAACTTTTAACTACTTATGAACCTGTGAATTGTATTTGGAGCCAGTCCTTTTAATATATTATTCCAGGTTGATTTTAATACTAGCTCTTTATCCAAATATAACAAAAACTTCACAAATGTGTTCCAAGAAACAAAGCCAAATAAAAAATTCTCCTTCCCAAAAAAAAAATTTTTCGGGGGCCCCGGTTAAATTTTTTTTTAAAAAAAAAGTCCCTTTGGGCCTTCTAGCTTCCATAATCACATTTAAAACTTGTTGAGGAAGCTGAGACCTTCCATGTTTCAACACAGAATATGCCAAGCTGTGAGATGGAGAGATTGAAGCTTGACATTGAGCAGATGACCGTCCTTCTGAGATAACAGATGAGGAATCAGAGGTAAAGGCCATGGAGGCTTCTTTACAAGACTCCTTAGAAGTGGGTACCAGTGTTGCGAGGCCAATCTGGAGCTATCAAAATCATCCTTGGCCTGTCCTGTCTGACCTTTAGTAATACCTTTGGAAGAAGAGGTAGAGGTGGAAAAGCATAGACATGAAGGTTTTTCCAACTGAAAGACAGAGCATCCACTTTCCAAGCTGTGTGATGAAACCCCTTTGTGCAATACTTTGGCAGCTGGTGGTTTAGTGGAGAAGCGAACAGATCTATGTCTGGAGTTCCCCATGACACTGTCAATTTCTGAAATACATGAAGATCCAGTGTCCACTCGGGGGGATCCATGATTTGTCTGCTTAATACATCTGCTAGGGAGTTCTGTGCTCCTGGCAGAAACCTTGCCTGAAGAGTCAGTTGCAGGCTTAACGCAGTCTCCCATAAAATCATTGCTTGCCTGCATAGAGGATAAGAATGTGTTCCCCTGCTTGTTGATGTACCACATGACAGTTGTGTTGTCTGTCAGAATCAACACCTGCCCTGGAAGAAGTAACTCCTTGAACGCCACCAATGCAAACTGGACTGCTAACATCTCCTTCATGTTGATATGTAGATGCTGTAGTCTGGCAGGCCACTTGTCTTGTATCCACTTTCCATTTAGATGAGCTCCCCAAGCAGTGTCCGAGGCATCTGTCGTTACAATCTGACTCGCCTCTGGCCGGGTCACAGAGAGTCCCTTGTTTAGGTGACATTCCTGAGCCCACCACAAGAATTCCTTTTGAAGGCAAGGTATTATTTGAATGACAGTGTCCAAATCTTGGCAGTGCTGTGTCCATACATTTTTGAGATACCATTGCAGCTTCCTCATATGCAGTTTGGCATTGGGAAGCACCAGAATACAAGATGCCATGAACCCTAATGCTTGAAGGACTGTCCTTGCAGTCAGCACGGACTGATGAGATAGTTGACGGCAAAAAAGACTGAGGAAATGACGTCGGTCATGCGCATTAGTACCCTGACGTACTTACGTCAGTCTAAGGCGCCATGACCCGACGCCAGCCATCTCTGGTATCTGGTATTCCCGACTGGGAATGGACTATACCCCAATAGTCAGGACTGCAGCAAGGGAAGACGAAGAACATCTATATTCAACACCCATTGGTCTTGGGTGATCATGTGCCAATGTTTTTGAGAAGAGTGCTAGCTTTCCCCCTAGGGGTGCTGTTAACTGGTAAAAGCTTGGTATTTGTAGAGGGAAGTCATTGTGACTGTTTCCTATAAGGTTATGATTTGTCTTCTCCTCCTTTGGGGGCTGAAGCACCCCATTGTTTAGGTTTGTAGGAGCCTTGGGGCTGAGAGCTGCCTCTTGGGCATCTGTATCTGCCTCTTTGTAGCCTGTCTGACACTGGAAAGGACCAATTTGTTGAAGGCCAGTTCCTGCTAAATCTAGGTGGTTGAACCTGTAAGAAATCTTTCACAGTTTGCATTGACTTTGCTTTATCCTCCATTTTCTTTAAAACCTCTTCTGCCTTAACACCAAAGTATCATGCTGTAGTGGAGCATCAAATAATTTCATTTTAACCTGGTCAGGTAAACTTGGTTCTTTCAACCAAGCATGTCTTCGAATAACTGAGCCTAACTGCGGCTCTACAAGAAGCCTCTAATGAATCAAAACCACATTGCAGAGTATGCTTTCCCACTTGTTCAACTGCATGCAATAAATCCTGCATTTCTTTACTGTCAGGACTTTCTATATTAGTAACCATTTTCTGCTTTGACAATGACATGAGATACTACTGATATTTAAGCATGTGAAACTGGCAGTTTAAAGCTCTTACAGCTAAAGTAGCAGAAGTGTAAACGTTTTCCCCATCTGTCCAGAGCTCTGGAATCCCTATCTGAGGAGACAGGATTTTTGGCAGTGGAAGCTTTAACCCCTTTTGGACCCTAAGAAATAGTTTCTGGGTCCGCAGCGGGGTTTTTGTAAAGAAATTTATGAGAATCAGGGACTCTGGCTTTACTGGTGCAGGGGGTAAAGAATCTGGGGACAGACTGATTCAGAAAAAACAACAACAATATCAAGCACAAGGGGGATAGCCAAGGGCCTGTGCTGAGGCAATAGAAGGAAATCTCTGAGCCTTTTCTTGGATTCTGAGTAATCCTGGCTCTCCCAATGGAAATGCTCCCTCATGGTGTGCAGGGTTTCCCCAAAAGAGTAATCCTCAGGCGGTGAGGCTGAAGGAATGGACTCTTCAGCATCAGAGTCCTCATAGGGAGGGAGAGAATAGCCCTGGTCAGAAGAAGAATCAGAAGAAATGGAAACCTGATCAGAGGAATCATAATCAGTGTCTTGCCTAAGCCTTTTGTCAGGAGGGGGATGGGAGCCCCTGATTAAAGTAATAAGGTCTTCGACCATTTTAAGCATCTGTTTCTTAGGCATGGATGACTGTTCTGGAGAATGCTGTACTTGCTTCTTTGTCTTCAGTGGTGTTTTTGACTTTGCCTTTGCTGCTGTAGTAGCTTTAATTGTAAGCTGTGAAGAAGAGGCTTCGTCGTCAGTTTTGGACCTCGGATGCCTGTCTTTTTCTTTGTGTTTTTTATACATTGCGGTCGTCGGTTGTTCTGATGGCATTATGTAATTAAATCTTCGTCCAAAATAATATAGAGCAAATTCAAACCGACGTTTAATAGTGCGTTTATTAAATCTAGCACAAAACCGACAACTAGTGACATCGTGGTCAGGGCCTAGGCAAGGAATGCAGTAAGAGTGAAAGTCCTTATGAGGTATTTGCTTCCCACAAGAAACACAATTATTAACTTTTACTGACATCGGTCTGGAGCAAGAAAAAGTTTCCCCAACAGGGTACTTAGCTTTACTGAAGACTTCGGTTCTGAAATTCAATTTTGAAAATCTCAGGAGTCGACCAGCACTTGCGAACTGCTTATGCTTCGGGCACTGCGCAGCAAGAAAGACTGAAGAAAATGGCGTCGGTTGCAACTTTTATACCCCTGGCGCACAGACGTCAGGGAAGAGGCGACAGCAACCGACGCCGGACCAGGACTTTGGAACTCGGATCGACTACGGGTCGCCTGCCAGCAGGGTAACCCAAGTGTAATGACTGCAACAGTGAAACACGATGAACATCCATTGGTTCTTCTTTGGGTATTATCTTGTTTGGTTGGATAAAGACAACAGCTTCTTCTGATGTGTTAAACGTTTGTATTCCAATCGGTAGATTCATTTTTACTGTTGCTGGGAAAATTAACTGTATTTTTATATTATTTTTACTTACAATTTTAACCAGTGGCTATGCAGCTTTCCTTTTATCAATAGTCTTTGTACAATAAACATTGTCAATACAAACTGCCTGGCAGTAAGCACAGTGGTTTAAAGCTATGAGCTGTTTATGAGCTTCTTCTTATGGTCCAAAATTTGATCTCTTCAGGCTCTATTTGTCTACTGTGTGAACCTGAGCAAGGAATTTAGCCAGACATTGATTTGTGGAAACTGGGCTGGGATCCTCAGTTGTCTCCTGAACTACAAACTTTTAACTACTTATGAACCTGTGAATTGTATTTGGGCCAGTCCTTTTTAATATATTATTCCAGGTTGATTTTAATACTAGCTCTTTATCCAAATATAACAAAAACTTCACAAATGTGTTCCAAGAAACAAAGCCAATAGAAGTTGTGTGCCACAATATAGACTTTTCCAGGGATTCATTAAAGGGCCTAGTATGAGATGTATGTCTTGGGCTAAAAAGGCCTTGCTCCCATAATATGCCAATTTATAATTCG
Source organism: Protopterus annectens (assembly GCF_019279795.1). NCBI lineage: Eukaryota > Metazoa > Chordata > Ceratodontiformes > Protopteridae > Protopterus > Protopterus annectens. Next base: position 1,916,175,334 of record NC_056731.1, read on the forward strand.
GAAACATATTAGCTGCAACAAGGTAATACTTCATCATCAGATAATTTGCATGCTTCATAATCACATTTACTACCGCAATGTGCAGACCATTGCTGATCTGTACATCATGGTAGTAAACTGCTGCTCATGTCAGTGTCATCCCCTCAGTCATTCTCCCACACATAAAAGTACAGATCACATGAATATACACACAATGCATCACAGACCCCACACCTGTCCTTAACCCATCTGCCCTCCTGTGGTACCCTCACTCCCCCTTAATAGTTAAAGTGCCATTACAGCACACATCTATTATGCCATGGTGGTCTAATGAATCCCTCTACCCCTGATCCCCATACTACTGTTGATGCCATTGTAGCACTTCCAATCCAAATGTCAAGGGAGTTAACACTGGTAGGATTCAGTACAGCTGGATCACCTTTTAGTCCTACAGATATTAATCATTAATTACTTGGAAAACAAATTTAACAAATTGTATAATACTGGTGTGAGAGATTAGGCTGGTGGACACCATGGTTATTATAACCTGATATGCAGACGGAAGAGGGAGATGCAGAAAAGCTGTACTAAATAAGAAGCATGAATTACACTTAAAAGTAAAAGGCATATTCTTTAAGTAAATCAATAGTAGATGACAGAAATGGATGGTGAAGTGATAGGACAGAAAAAGACAATTTAGTTCTGCCAGAAAGTTTTAGGTGTATATAACAGAATGCTCAAAACTGAACAGTGCATAGGTTAAAAAAATGATATCTTGATAAAATGTTAGCATAACTGAATGTAAAAAAACACTTTATGGGAAACGGTGATAAAATAAAAATATTAGCATAATGAATTTAAAAACATTTCATGGTTAACAGATTAGCAAGTGATATTGTGATAAAAAATCTTGGGTTCATAGGTGTGTACAAGGCTAATGGCCCTTGGGCCTTTACAAGCCTAGCCATAGGATTACCCTGAAATTGTGCCCCCCGACCTTAGTTCCCAGTGCCTCTGTGGAGTAGAACCACTGGAGTGATCACCGGAGAGAATTTTCTATTTCCCATCCACTCATCAAGATTTCTCTTGAAGAAGGCCAGTGAGGTGCTCGGTTTGACATGTATGGGAAGTCTATTCCATAGCATGGGCAGTCTCTGGGTTAAGAACCTGTCCCCCCAGTATGTTCTTTTGATTGTGGTAATGAGGTAGAGGTCTCTGGAGCATGTGGTACGGTGGGATTGGGATTTCACTAGATGTAGCATTTCTAATAGAGCTGGGTCACACATGGCTTTGTAAGCCAAGCAGAGATCACCTCTAAGTAGGCAATATGAGACAGAGAATAGTTGGAGTTTTTTTTGAGTCTGCCCATATAGGACAAATGTTTAAGGCCTAGGATTCTCTTTGTGAGGTACTTTTGCGGCCTCTCCAGTTGTTGCAGGTGTCTACGGAGGTACATGCCAAATGGGGCACTGTACTCGATGACTGGCCTAATGAGGGAAGAGTAGAGGGAAACAATGACCCGTTTCTTCCTGGACGCAAAACCCTTAGTAATGAGATGTGCCACATAGGACTTTCTGACCACAGTGGCAATGTGGTGGTGAAAAGAGAGGTTTCTGTCAACGGGTTTATATCATAATGTCGAATGCTGACAAGTTCGAAGCACTAAACTTCAAACTTGAAAGTACGAAGTGTAAAAACGTTGAAACGTATAACGGAGATTGCTACAGAGTGCAGGACGGGAAGATTTCCCTTTACTGCACTGTAGTGCAATCTTGGAGTTGGTGTATTTAAGTAGTGGGGGGTGGAGTGCAGGGGGGCTTGCCCCCCTGCATACAGCGTTTTTATGTTGTTTTGGGTTTTGAGTGTTTTTTTCTTTTGACATTTGATGTTTTTAGATTTCGACCTTTCAAGTTTGAAGCTTCGAAGTTGTCAGCATTCGCCAATTTGATATCGACCCGCTGTCAACCTGTGTTCCCAAATCTCTTATAACACACATTCTGTATTCAGTGGACTACCAAAACTGGATATTTCCCAAAGGGGATGAACAACACATTTTTTGCATTGAGCTTAAGGCCATGGATCTGACACCAGTCGTTGGTCTCAGTGAGGCCTTTCTGTAGGATGTCAACATCACTTGGGGAGTTAATAATAGCTCCCAACTTGCAATCGTCTGTGAACCTTGTCAGCCAGAGTCCCCTCATGTTGGCCTGTACTTCAGAGAATTAGATTCCAAACAGGAGAGGACCCAGGACCGAACCCTATGGGACTCCACTCGTAACTGGTCGGCAGTCTGACTTGGGGAGTCAGCTACTTTCACACTGTGGGTTCAATCTTTGAGCCAGTTTGCAACCCATCTATTGATATACGGGTTGATGCCTAGCTTAGTGAGTTTTTCTGATTCCTGAGTGGGGAATGGTATCAAAGGCCTTGGCCAGATCAAGGTAGGCTGTATGAATCACCTTGCCTTCAGCCACAGCTCTGGTGACAGAGTCAAAGAAGTTGACCAGACTGAGCAGGCATGATCTACCCTTCACAAAACCAAACTGTGTGGCATCCAGAGTTTGGAGATTTCCTATATCCTTGTTTATTAGGTCCATGGTGATGCATTCCATAGCTTTGCATATCAGACTTGTCAGGTTAATGGGGCAATACTTCCCAGGGTCTGTAATTGCTCCTCCTTTGTGGAAAGAGATGACTGTAGCAGTGCGTCATTTGGTAGGGACAAAGCCCTCAGGTGAGGTTGGGGTTGAAAGGCCACACAGGTGAGGTGCCAGTTCACTCTGTAGTTCATGTAGAACACAGCTAGGGATATTGTCAGGTCCTATAGAAGCTGCAATCTTGGCCTTGGACAGTGCTGTTTTAACCTGTGTAGCAGTATTAAGGGGGGCCTGGCAATCTGCTGGTATTATGATTGGTCCTTTGTGGGGGGGGGGGTAAAGTTGGCACTGAATCTGTCGGCCAGTATACTGGCAATATCTGTTGGCTTGGTACAGGAGGTACCATTGTTCAGTAGCTCAGAGCAAATCTAGGCATTGCCATGAAGATTCTTTATATAACTATAGAAGGTTTTGTGGTTGTCTTTACTATCTGCTGCAATCCTGTTTTCATAGTTAGCTTTAGAGGATTTGATGAGGAATCTCAGCTTTTTGTTGAGGCTGATAGGGGAGTTTTTCCAGTCTTGGGACTTCACCTTATTTTGCATCAGTTTCCTCCTCCTGTTGTAGAATTTGTTTATGGCAGGAGGGCCACCAGATTGGCTTCCTTTTTTTGGAGGAGAGCATCTTGGTTCTATTGGGTATGGCGAAATCCATGCATTGTGTACGTGTTCGTACAGTGCATTGGTGTATGATTCGGCAGTCATGCAACTATTCTCCATTTGCATGGGTGCCATGAATTTAGCCACCTTTGTTGCGAGGAGCCCAAAGTTAGCTTTGGAGAAGTTTGTTTATGGTGGTTACCTTTGCAGGGGGGGGGGGGGTCCAAGGTGATTAGTTTGTGGTCGGATCTAACCAGAGAGGAGTTGACTACTGGTGTAGAGCAACGGTCACCCACGTTAGTAATGACCAGGTAAAGGATGTTGCTACCTCTAGTGGGGGTAAGAACGAACTGGTCCAGGGCATTGAAATTAATGAATTCCAGGAAATGTTGGGCAAGTGTATTGGTGCATGAATAGTTTTCCCAGTTAATGGAGGGGTAGTTGAAGTTGCCCAGTATGAGAGTATTAAGTTGGACCCTAATATTCTCTGGGGTGCTTAGGAATGTGGAGTGCGAGTCTTGGGACATGGTTGGGGACTTATAGCAGCCTACGACCTGAATCGCTGTCTTACCCAATGGGTGGCAAGAGCCTTGGCCAGTATCTGGAAGCCCAGGAGTGACAGATGCAGGCCATCTCTGCCAAAGCATCGTGGTCTGTCAATCATGTCACCCCAGGCAGACAATTACTGGATCCCCTTAGAACGACAACAGAAACTTAGCCAATTGTTGAAATAAATAATTTTCTGCTTGTACTGAGGTATAATTCTGGGTGATGGTAGGAGACTGCTCAGGGCTAGGGGCTACATAATCCGAGAGCGCCTCCATGTCTCTTTTCATGTAGTCCAGGGAAGTACGATTCAGGTCATTCACACCCACATGTACAATGACATAGTCATATTTGTACCTCTTGTTGAGGGACCTGAGTGTGTGAGTTATGTGGTGGATCCTGGCACCTGAGAAGCAGCTGACTGTTACTTTCTCCTTACTGAGCCTAGTGAGTAGGACATCAGTGTGCCTAACTATCGAGTCATCTATGACTAGTTTGTTGGGCATGCTGTTTTGCCTTAGGGACTTTGGTTGAGTGGCACACTGTTAAGGAGAGTTGTGTGTCTTATGATTAGTGTTGTGTTGTGGTGGTTGAGTGCATTTCTGCCTTGGAGGTCTCTGCTGTTTGGGTACAATTTTATTGAGAGCCTCCACAAAGGTGGGTGTGTGGTTTGTATTTTTATGTAAAGGCAGTGTTGCTGTGAGTTCTGGAGGGCTATGTGTTCCATGTGGTGTGGTGTAAGTGCTGACCTTCTCCTCTTGACCAGCTGGTCTTGGCTGGAGAGTGCATGGCTTCCAATTTGGATATATAAGTGCATCTCTCACAAGTCTGAGTGTTGGGAGGTAAGAGGAGAGGGTTGTCAGTATACATGTAGCAGTTGCTACATTGCCTCAGGATGCCCAAGTTCACTAGGTTAATAGGAGAAAACACAGGGAACTGACCTTTAGACATACCTGGAGGGGTGGGCATTAATAATAAGTACTGGAGCTGTTTACTTGTAGAAGGTTTAGTGCTGGTAGCACTTTGTATGCTACAATAATTGCTACAAGTCATCTGGTAAAGTGCTAGACTAATAAGCTAGTAAAAGTGCAGGAGAGGAGATAACTAGCAGATCTAAGGGAAAAAAATGAAGAGCAGACTTTGGCACCACTCAGAAGCTTACAAACAGCCCTGGATATGGGAAATCTGTATCTGGACTAGACTAGTTACAGGAAAGGCAGGAAACAAACTTAGATTTGTTTTTTAAAGAAAAGCAGCTAAAACAGCACTAAAACAATTCACGTACAGTGCAAGCTAACACACGAGAGTGTAGCAATATTAAAGCAAATACAGTTTAAATAAATGCAATGTATTCAAACTGTATTCTGAACTGAATTCAATTATTGTTATATTATTAAACTATGAACAGTTAAAAAGTGCCAAAAATATACTTATCAGCTGAGAAGCACACTCAGTCAGAATACAAGAGATTCCAGCAAAGTTTTTTTTTTCTTTTTAGTAAAGTTGTAAGGGAGAATGGAGGAACAGAAGATAATTGGTTAAGAACTTACGTGGGTTGGCCTTCTCAGATGTTATCTCTATGTTAGGTAGAATGAGGAGTGTCCCAGATCAAATTTACAGTAGGGGTGGGCAACTGCAAAGCTACCAAGTATAAGAACAAGACACCAATAGTTTATCACAGCAGAAAAACAACCACTAAATGAACATTTTAAACAGATAAATGAGCAAGGAGACTCTAGAGAATGCTTTTAACTGCAAAAAAAGTTATATGATACACTCCATAGGAGGAAATTAGAACAAACAAACAGATGTTTAACAAATGGAGAAAATTTCCAGTTAATACCTTACACACAGTGTTCTGTGTTCTCTATCAGCAGAAGATGGCTGTCAGAAACATAGGAAACTCAACAAACAAAACAACCAGGCTTGGATAACAGCAGGCCTGTATCCAGACTATGCTAACTGACAATGAAAAGTACAGTTAAAACAGTACACAAATGCAGTGAAACAGTAAGAAAAGCTTTATAACATTGCAAAATCTAGTAGATTAGCTGTTTAGCACAATTATAAGTGTTAAAAAATGCAATTCAATGAAATAAATTTAAGAAATAACTTATTCTGTTCTAGGAATCTTAGAGAATTTCTGCTTTGTCCCAGTGATGAATCACCACTCTATAGCCCGGCAAAGAATGTTGAATTTAATAACATTTCAAGAAAAATAGGTTAACGAGTGATACCTTGATAAAAAGCCTTACCAATCTGCTCCATCACACCTCCAACATTTGCTGTCCATCCAGGAAAAAATGTGTTGAAGTCTGATTAGAGTATAAAAATATCTATGCAAACACTTCCAAGCAAAGATCCTAAACCTTCTGGACTTGGTTGCATACCTGGGAGCCATACATATGTCTTCCCATTGTTTTCTTATAAATTCCTTTTCCAGCCTCTCTTCACAATCTTTTTTAAATGCCTCTGATTGATTGTTATAGTTCTCAAGCAATATTTTTATGTCCTACTAATTATCCCTTCTTTATAGCTTATTGTGTTGTAGATTCAACTAAAAACTCTAGAGATTAGGTCTTTAACTTAAGATCCCGTTATCCCTTTTCTTTGCCTGTACACTTTGATCAAGCTCTGGTAGGGAAGGCAGTCTCTAGTCTGCAATCCAAATGCCTTCTTGGCCTCATCACTCTCTCTTACTTTTTCTGCTTGAGAGATTTGCTCCCAAAAATACTGGCTCCTTTGCAGATTTCTCCAGTAAATTCTAGCCCCTACTTGCCTATTTTCTGTACCCCCACTTGCAAATCATCAATACTGGCAAATTTTCCTTTCTCCATTCTCATATTGGCTTAGATCTTAGAATACTTTCTGCTACTTTATGAATATAATTTTTTGTATGGTTATTATTCTCCTTACGGATCTGCATCCAAACCCCCGTGTCTCTATATTTCTTGAACTCTCCCCCACTTCATCATCCCCTTCCACTATGAATTATAACCTTCTGCTTGTGTTATGTATATGAGCCTTAACTCTGTAGCTCTAAAATGTCCATTCAAATCAGATAAACCAAAACCACCTTTGGTTTACTGGAGGGTCAACTTATCCTACTTAACTCTTGCCATCTTTCCCCTCCTAGATAAATTCCTTTATTTATTTATTAATTATTGTTCACAGCTTCTCCTTGGGTTGATAAAAGTATGCCTGACCCATATACAGTACAAGACTAAAGGTACTAAAAAGATTTTCGCTGCTTGTACCTTACTATCCATATCCATAAATAAGATTTTCCAGTTTCTCAGTTTTTGCAATACCTTTTGTTTAGTCTCTTTCCATATATCCTTAGCTGCCATGACAGACTTTTTAGTCAATACTTCAAAATACTTCACCTTATCATGTCCCCATATACATGGGTACTGCTCAACCAATTCATGTGTAGATACATAATTTGAGCCTATACCCTTTGCTTTACCTCCATAAATGTTATATTCCAAAAAGACTCAAAACTGTCTCAGAATGTTTATTACTTGATTTATTTAACATTTGTTAAACAGGAAAGTCCGACTTGGAACAAAGCCAATTTTCATGGAGGCCCGGGGAGAAATGCTCCAGATGCATGTCTTTGTAACGTGGGAGGAAACCGGAGCACCCAGAAGAAACCCATGCAAATGCAGGGAGGACACTGCAGACTCCACACAGAAGGCACTCCAGATGAAAATCAAACCAGAGAACCTCCTGCTGTGAGGGGAATATGCTACCACTGCACCATCACAACACTGAGATGTACCTTTCTGGATTTATCAGGTATGAAATATCTACAAATAATAGGTTCATAGGTTGGTACTAGGCTATCAGCCCTAGGGCCTATACAAGCCTAGCCATAACAATTCCCTGGCTATTTCTTCCCACACTATTTACTTCCCTGGGCCCCTGTCTAGCAGGGCAACTGACATGATCCCTGGGGTGAATTTCCTTTCTCCCATCCAATCGTCAAGGTTCCTTTTGAAGAGGGCCAAAGAGGCACTCTGCTTGACATGTATGGGCAGTCTATTACAGAGTCTGGGGAGTCTGTGGGTCAGGAACCTCTCTCTCCAGCATGTTTTGTTTATTGTGATGACAAGGTTTAGATCCCTGGAGCGTGTGGCTCTGAGGGATTGGGATTTCTTTAAGTGTAGCATGTCCAATGGCTCTGGGTTTGACATGGCCATGTATGTTAAGCAGAGATCGCCTCTGAGTAAACAATATGCGACAGAGTATAGCTGGAGCTTTTTTAAGGCGGTCAGTGTAGGGCATCTGCTTTAGGCCTGTGACTCTTAGTGAGGTATTTCTGCAGCCTTTCCAGTTGTTGCAGATGTCTTGAGAGGTACATACCAAATGGGGTGTTATTCTATAATGGGTCTAATGAGGGATGAGTACAGTGGGACAATGACCTCCTTTTTTTGGATGAAAAGCTCTTAGTGATGAGGTGTGCCACATAGAAGGATTTCCTGACTGTTGTGGCATGTGGCAATGTGGTTATCGAAGGCGAGACCCACTGTCCACCTGTGTCCCCAAGTCTCTTATCACACTTTCAGTGTTTAGTGTACTGCCACCTATGTGGTAATTCACAGGTACATGTTTTTTCCCCAAAGGGGATAACTATACATTTCTTGGCATTGAGCTTGAGCCCATGGCTCTGGCACCAAGCATGTTTCTGTAAGGCCCTTTTGTAGAGTATCCACATCATTTGGATGATTTTAACAGTATTTTAAAAGGAAGGGAAGTACCAAGATAATGGAAGAAATGCCACATTTTCTTGATTACCATTCCAACTATATCCTTATATTTCTCAATCCCTTTTTTCTTTGCCATTGGCATTAAATATAAAGCAAATAAACGGGCTCCTCTGTTCAGACACAACTTATCTGAGTGGAACTCTCCCACTTTAATTCTTGCCACCGATACTTCTTATTAACCTTATTATTGTATCAGGGAATGAAATGCTTCCAATGTCCTATTCATAAAATCCCAGCTTACTCTGTCAAATGCTTTCTCTGCAGCAAGACTTGCCAACAATACAGGTATTTTCCTAAATTTTGCTTCCCTCTGGATCATCACTGTTCAATTAATGTTGTTAAATGTTTGCCTCCCCTCCATAAAACAAAACTGATCAATATCTATCAATTGTGTCAACACCTTTGCCATTCTTTTAGGTAGTATAAACAAACACTTTATAATTGTGTTTTAAAATTTAAATGGATCTATACGAGACTGGGCCTGAAGGGTTCTTGCCATCTTTATGTAGCACAGTGACCACAGCTTTCTTCCATTATCTTGGTACTTCCATTCCTTTTAAAATACTGTTAAACAAAATCTTCCAGATCATTATCACTTTCTTCCCTCCTAATTTCCAAACTTCCTCAGGAAACCATCTGTTCCTGGCAGCTTTACTGAAGAGTGATATTACATCACTGTTTTTATCTTATCACCTCCTACCTTAACTGTTAGTCATTTAGCCTCGTCTACCTCTAACCATAACATAATTAAGATTTCCATAAATATTTCCATTTGTACTCTTTTTATTTCCACATTTCTCTGCTTTATATAAATTTTCATAAAATTTCTGGAATATTTCAGACCTCTACAGGATCATCTCTGGTTATTTGTCTTGTTATAGGCTCCTTAAGTTTGGCGACAACCCTTTCAATGTTCTGTTGCCTATTTCGTTGTCCTAAACTTTTGAACTCTGGAGTTATCAATAACTGAAATCTTTCAAAACTCATGCATATTATCCAGACACTTCATTACTTTCTATTTAGCACTCTGCATTTGCTCCTCCTATTTTCTGTGAGATTCCCCTTATTATGCAATCCTTTAACCTTTTGTCAGTCCCTTTAAGTTGTATTTGCCATATCCCTTTCTTATTTATTTTGACCCTATTTTTAGCTCCATTTTCATTTTATCCTAGTCTCTAGCTATAACTACTGAATATATTTCTATGTTCCCTAATGTAATAGTGTTTCATTTAAATGTAGTTTGTTAGACAAAAATACAGTATTCTCTCTGCTTAAGTCTAGAAATGCAGCCATATTAAAGCAGACGTACATCTTTATTTTACATTCAGATTCAATAAGAAAGGGATGGTTTAGTAACCTTCAGTCAAGAATACTGATAAGAATAAAATGTGTTAACAGAATGTGCAATACATTATGTACAAACAGTCTTGGGAATCATGGTTAAGGAGCCATGTAGAAATTTATAGGGTTTTGATATTAAGAGATACTTCAGACACAGTGAGTCAGTTCATTTAGACTGATGTACAGAAAGTCTTTGCAGTGCAATCCACAGACGTTTGGTACAGTCAAGAGTGAGTGCAGAAGTCAGGTCAAATATACAGAATTCCAGAATTCCAATTATATTTTATAGAAGGAAAGTAATAATTCTAAAATATAATGAATGCAGAAGCTATGGGCATTCTAATTTAGTCTATTTCAGTTTGTCAGCACTGTTATTGAAGACAGTAAGATTTGATTCAGATATTGTTAACATCTACCTCCACTGTACATAATAAAACATTGTTAACCAAACTACAATGTATGCAAAATTTTATTCTGAAAGGTACAAGACGATTTGGGACATAAAGGAAAGACTGGCACCTGTTCAGTACAGTTATGGGTAATTTAAAGATAAAGACATTCATTCCTGTCTCATTCTGGTTTCTTTCCATTATTTGTAGTTCATTCCAGTACTCTACAGTACTATCCATTCTTACAATGGTGAGCCATCATCGGTGGGGGGACAATATCTGCTTTTAAAGTCCCAAAATCCCTTAGCAGCCTTGCAAATCTATCAGCAGACATATCACGAGTATTTCACACAGCAGCAGTGTTCCTTCAGAACATTACTTCAGAAAACCTGCAATAAAGTCTCAAAGAACGTCAGACTCTCCAAGATACAGGGTAAAGAATATTATGCAATTTTTAAGCAATGCATCAGAAAACTTCATCATCGCTAAAACAGATGACAGACTTTGAAGTTTCCAATGTGACGTCACAGAGACAAGGGAAACTTTACAACAAGGAGTTTGGAAAGCTGTGAGATGACTGGCCACCTTCTTAGTGCAACTTCAAACTTTCCTTATGTGAGCATTCATTTTTATTACAATGCATTTCTAGCTAAATCAGACAGCAAATTTCAGAAAGGTTTAAATACTTCAGTAAATGTAAATGGTATAAATGTCAAACAGTACTTCTACAGTAAAGGCAACAGTAATTGTGTGGTTTAAAGTTAAAAATTGACTGAAATTTAAATTAACATTTCTGGAACACAATGTTAGTTAAGGAATGTTAAATCTTTCTACACGCAAAAGGGTAAAAACACAAAAGCATACTGCAATGAGTGAGGAAACAGATACAGTTTCTCATGATTTGCAGTATGATTCGGCTTCTAATGTCAGTATGGTTTCAAACAACATGCAAATTGTCACAAATTCTAGTTTACAGTCTTTAGAAATCAATGTAAATCCTACAGCACATGTAATTCAAAATACAGAGTTACATTACAGTATTGCAGATACAGACATAAACACAGTAAATGTACATAACATTCTCATTTCCAGACAAAACCCAAAGCAAACACTTATATCTGAAGTTCACATAATTCCAAATACAGATTTTCATAATGTAATAAATTCTAGTTTATTGTTTTCAGAAGCCAGGGCAAATATTGCACTGACAGAGATAAGGGGAATCAGAGAGCAGCTTTTGATCAGTTTGATAAAGTAAACACCAGTATAGAAAATGCATAGACTTCAGGGCAAAATGAAAAAAAAATGTATACCATAGCTCAAGTCATGTTATTACTAGTGTTTTGTGGAAAAATAAAGAAGAAGCATACCATAGCTCAAGTGAGTGTTGTTGCTAGTTGTATACAATGATTTTCAGCTTATCTATAAAGGGTGTAGCAGTTCAGCACCAGACTAGTTTATCTGTCACTGTTTAAGGATAGGAGGAATGACGATATTTCATTATTCACATAAAACAATTATGAAATATACTAAGACAGACAAATCAATTTCAGTTACAAATAGACCCCTATTACAGGACATGAGTGCAATTACATTAGGATTTGAAGGGTTAATTGTTACAGCAGTGAGCACTTCTGAATGTAACAGTACTATACTAAGTATGGACAAGTCTTCAGAGTTACATATTTCTTTAGACTTCAGTAACAAGATTTTATGGAAAATTGAAAATGCTACAGAATACACAAGTGTACACAGATAACACTTGCAAGATGTGTTTAGTAGACTGTGCAAATGATGTACAGAATTTAAAAAAATGGTTATGATAGGAATACACAGAATCATGGGTTAAATTTAAAATAAATTCCAGTTCAGTTGCAATAGTTGAAGTGCAGGCAGTCAGTTTACCACATTTTCAGAAACAGTATCTTATTCTCAGAAAAGGAAAGACAGGCTGGAAAGGAAATTTCAATTCACTTTTATTGCCTGTAAGAAATAAAAGGTAATGGGTTCAGGCTAGTACTAGATTTAAAATTGGTATACATAGTTACCATTCTGGAAGCACATGTGTATGGTATACCAGAAATGACAGCCAAGTTAATTTGCAGAATAAATTGTTTACAGTTACAGATCTGGCAAATTAATTTTTGTGTTACTGTTTTCCTTTAGCAGACATTAAGACCTTTTAATTATGGTAGTAAAGTGTTGCAATGCATAAATACTACCTTGATGCAGACAGAGACAGAACAGCATCTACAGATATGAAATGCTGTTTTGCTAGTTTTACAGAATGTAGAACTTAGTCAGTGTTACATTTTAAAAGTGACAGTACAGTCAAAAGTTCAGAACCCATGCAAGAAAATAGTGCAGCATAAGTAGTGCGCCATTAAAGCCACAGTTTCAAATCTCATGTCAGGAAAATAATGCAATGTAATTTTACTATAGGTTCATAGGTGACTGAGGAAACTTCACATACTTGTAAAGGAAAGACAAGTAAAGTTCTAGAATCAGATCAGTTCAATTCTAGTAATAAATATGGATATGTAAATGGTTCAAGATTTTATATATTTCATGCAAAAATTACAGTTTACCAGAGCACACCAGAGGCATGCACTTAAGTAACTGAGTCATCAGATTATAGACCAGCTCAATGAGCTGAATTAAAGACAGTACTGTAGGCCATAAACAATATGGTAAAGATCAATTAAATATTATTAGTATCAGTTTATGCAGCAACAACTCTTACTATTTATCTAAGAAAATTATAGACCATAATGATAAATCCTTGCAGCATTCAGTAATACTGAAAGAGTTAAATGACATCAGCTAAAAGAAGAGCTACATCTTCTATGGAGGTGGGCAAAGATCTGCACACTAAAGAAATTATGACATGAGGAACACAGAGTAAACAGAAAATTCAAGATTAATTTTATAAAGGTGCAGAAATGCAAAAAAATTATTTCAGTGTCAGATTACTACTTTTCTTTCATACGAGTTTATGACAGGGAAAAACAATGGCACTGAGGTTTCCATTTGATTTAATAATGAAGATACACCTTTCAATTTCAATTTAGTACATTGTCAGTTCGATTACAGACTTACAAGAGTTTATTTATTAGTAGCATAGGTTTATTTCATGCAGAGAAATGTAAATAAAGTCAGTGCAACAAGCAATGCTATCAGTTTATAACTGTTGAAGCTGCAAATCTTATTTTAAGAACCTGATACTGCTTTTCTGTGCTTTGCAGATATTGCTATAAAAATATGCATTGCCAGTTTTGGATATTTGAATAATTTCCAGTATGGTATTCCAGAAAGCATGTTTTTCAATACACCCAGGAACAATCATTACATCTGCCACCCAGACTTGCACCAAATATGGGGGGTGGGGGGACTGGAGAGCCTAATTATACAAAATACATATCAAAGGACCCTTGGACATTAAGGCAGCTCTTCCAATACCTTAGCAGTGACTGGGAAAATGCAGTATAAGGCCTAAACATAAGGGATGTGCCAAACAAGTATCATCAGAAAAACAAGACCAACAACATCAGAAGTAAAGATTGTTTTTTCTTTATTCAATATTTGTTTACTCAAAACATATACAGTAAATATGTTTCAGTTATCTAAACAAAGTATTCTTTAGAGTTAAAATGTGTATACAACAGATATGCAAGTATGCAAAATTTCAATTTGTTTCCAGACAACTGTCTAACAATACTAGTTTTCAGTTTATGTTTTTATCTGTGTTCAATTGATACTGGCAGAAGCTACAAACATTTTAATTCAGTCTGTTTCAGCTTACCAGCACTGTTATTGGAGACAGCAAGACTAAATTTCGATACTGTGGATATCTACCTCCATAATACATAATAAAACATTCTTAAGCAAACTACAGTGTATGTAGACTTTTACTCTCAAAGGTACAAGAAGATTTGGCACATAAAGGAGAGACTGGCACCTGTTCAACACAGTTATGGGTAATTAAAAGATAAAGACTTTAATTCCAGTTTCTTCCAGTTCATTTCAGTATTCTACAGTCCTATCAATTTTTATACCTGATAACTTTCAAACAATGAACTACACAAAAAACAGGCATACACCAAAATAAAACAGAATACAGCATCCATAACCCAAGTCAGCATGTTTACTTCAATTATCCGAATTTATTGTTCACTCAGATAAAAATAACTTTATAGAGGTGAGTATCATCATCTAATGAAGTTTCTGTAATTTGGAAATGAAAGTGCTCGTCTATTTTATTCTGAACTTTCAAATAATCTTTATACCCATTTCTTAAATTCTTCTGTTTTTAACAGGTAACTGGGAAAGCACCAGTGTCTTACTTTTACTTCATTACCTTGAAATTTGTATCTTAGTTTTTACTGATGCATGATCAGAAACAGTTATTGGATGTGTGTCAAAGTTTTCAATTACATGCACACATTATTGTGAAATAAAATTTCTATCTAGTTAGCTCAGTTATTGCACCTTGGGGAATAATATATAAATTCTGTCCAAGATCCTAATCCTGAATTCACATCTTCCATACCAAATATTTTCATAAATTTCTTTAAAAAATCTATCCTCTTTTGTTACAATATCCCTTCTATGTTCCCGACATGTCCTCTCTATTGGAAATCAAATTCCAGTCTCCATATATAAATAATACTCCCTGCTGAAAACTGATTATTTCTCCGAAATTTTGTTAAGCTCCATAACAGCAGCTTTCAGTGGAATATAAATACATGTCATTGTAATCCAACTGCCCTTTACAACCATTTTCTTCCTTTGGCTATCACTACTGGAGCCCCTCTGGCAATTAGTATATTTAATCCCCTTTTGCTCTGTGATATTCTGCTGAATATCCAATCTGAAATCCTCTCTCTGTCAAATTCACATGCTCATTTCTTTCCAAACGTGTCTCCTTCATTATTGTTATTTGTACTCTGCATTTCTTAATATAATTCAATACTTTCTTTTTTTATCTACACATGCATGGCCATTCACATTCCAGTATAATATGTAGAGCAGACATCAAAGAAAAGCTATTGTTCCCACCTATAATGCATAACAGTTTTTTTTTAATGTGCACTTCCAGCTTGTTTGTTACATGCGTATATTAATGCTTGGCAGGCTGACCTTTTGTACTGCTGTTCTTATCTCCATTTGAACCTATGTCACTTTTTTCAAGACTTTTTGCTTTAATGAAAACATTCAAACAAAAAATGAAATGCAAAACACCTCAACCCCTACTAACTTGGAGCAAACACAGACAACTATGTACATCTTCAAAACATGAAGTTTAACCCTCCAGAAGGAATAACTACCCCAAATTGACAGCTGTACCTACAGGGATTATCTAAACTGAAATTAATGTTATCCATGCTAAAGTGCATGCTACAAGCCTGTGCTCCCACTTCTCTCTCTTCCTCTCCCAGATATGAAAAAAAAAGCTTTTATACTTTCAGAAAACATTAACTTTTTAGTCCTAAGAAAAAGTGCAGTGTCCATCTTTAAATAAAACTAAATCGTACCCTGTCCTATTAACTGCATTAAAGTATTAAGGCTGCTAGGGAGGTTGTTGCCTCTTATTCCCTCCCCATAATTTCAAACTTCATTTTTTAACTGAACTGCTTGTCACTGTACCTTTAATTTTTGCATTTCCTCAACAAAGAATACTCAGAACTGCCAAGATTAGCTGCTTGCACATGCAGACAGCTTGTCTCATGAAAATGTATCTTGCACTGGGTCTTTGTTAATTTCACTCAGAAAAGAATGCACAGCTCCCCTCAGCTGCAGACATATTGACTCCACTTAACATCTGCCAGTGGAAAACAAACTGAACATCTACAGTTGTAAGAAACTTGGCACTTTAATGGCTTTCATGTTATCTTATTTTTTAAGCTTACTTGCTTACAAAACACAAGTTTACAGCTTAAGCCAAAAGTAGCAACCTAGATATACAACCTTGTAAAATAAAAAAAAAGAAAATATCTTAATCCTACATATAATATAATTAGTGCACTTTTACACCCCACCACCACCCTAGCAGCCCATGATCACAGCATATGAACATGAAACTTGTTTAAGCCCAAACGTTTCTCTCTCTTACTATATTGTAAAATCTACATTTCTGACAACTAAAAAAGTACTTGTTTACTTTAAAATCCTTAACACATACATCACTGAAAAGACTCCCCCAAGAGTTAAAATACTTCTGACTATGTAATACACACAACTGTTTTACTGTATATAACATGCAGTTTATATCATTAAGTTTTATACAAATACTAATAAGAACAAAAATTGTTCTACTTACAGTTAGTTTTCCCCTTTTAGTGTCCTTCTAAACATTAATGGTATAAAATGCGATATATGCTTTACAGTCTACTGAAAAGTTTAATAAAGTCAACAAAGGTCCAATGTTTTTCAGCCACTTTTTTTCCAAAACTACATTTTACAAATATGATAAGATGCTTTACAGTCTTCTGTTTAATCACTAATTTCAGAAAAGCCTGATTCCTTCCTGTTCATCTCTACCTCCAGACACCAGACTCTGGTTCAATTCAAGAGAACTGCTGATTCTTCCAGTCAATTCTTGTGCCTTTTTCTGTTTCTCAAGCATTTTCCTTTGGCACACTGGAAAAGGTTTCACTGGCAAAGTCTCTCTATAAACCTTACCATCAGAAGAATGAGAAGCAGAGTTCCCTTCTGGTTGCTGACTTGCATTTTGTTGGATAAACTTAATTTCCTCCTTAGACTGTTCTGTATCAAAAAATTGACAGCTGGATACAATAGGTTGAATTTCACACCTGCCTCTTGACATCCCCTGATTGCTGATATAAATATGTTTTTTCTTCTGCCTGGTGTACAGTGAATAATCATTTTCTACAAACACTCTGCTGTCTCCCAATTTTTAATACTTTGTCCTTCTGCCACAATTTTGTCTGGATCAACTCTTTCTGATGGTATGATGGCATCTTTATTACTATAGACTATGGGTGCTTTCTTCTGGCCAGGTTTGAAGCATATGATCTATGTGCATTTTTTATTAACAAATTCTGCTGTGGAACACCAGTTAATAAGAGTCTGTTCCTTCCAGTCTCTGAAGAACAGCACCCAATCTAAGGTTTTCTCTGTCTTCCAACTCTATTATTTTTTTAAACAGCTCTTCTTGACAATCCTCATAATCAGCCATTTTTTTTTCTTCATGTCAACCTCTGATTTTTGCAGTTTTATCATTTCATCTGAATGGCTAGTTAAAGCTTCTTTTATTTCTTCCGACCTTTTGTTGTTTGAATTAATATATTCTTTCAGCGTTTCATTTAATTTAATCACCTCTGAATATATTCAATTTATTTTTCCTCTAAATTACTGGAATCCATCTCTTGAACCAAAGTTAAAGCTTGAACTATTTTTGGTGAACAGCTTCAGAATCATTCTCAAACAATATTTTCTCCACCTTTTCCAGATGATTTCTTCAGGTTTTCCAAATTTCTTCTTTGCTGGCATCCAGGCAGTGAATTTACTGGCCAGGAACTGAATGTTAGTGAAAAAAAAATGCAATGGTAGTCCTTCCCCTCAGTTTTTGTTTTCACACTGGGAGAGCTGAAGTTATGATGTTGATTAGTGTGCAGCCATCTTGGATGTCCATCAACAGATACATACTGAATAACATTCAGGAATCAGTTTTGTTATGAAAACATATTAGAAATGAAATACATACACTAACATTTCCCTTCTCCATAATTATCACCCTTCACAGTACATCACATTTGTACCTTATGTTCTGAACTGAGGACATATGACTGAAGTATGGTGCCTGGAAGAGCCTAATACTTTGATATGGTGGCTGGACATAATATTTATCCTCAGTAGGATAATCCTTTTAAAGGGAATATTTTAAAAGTGATAGGGATGAACATTTCAATCTATAAAGCCAACAGACACCCTATCTCCCTTGTTATCTACATATTTATGAATGATTCAGTCGGTGAAGCAGATGTTGTGCTTCAGTCAAAAGTTAACTTAGCTGGATTTCAGTAAAGATTCTCCTATGGTCACATTGTATTTTTAGACAAATTGGGAAAACATGAAATAAAAACCAGGGGCTTTGGCAGGGCC
>NC_056731.1:1916194240-1916218163 GCF_019279795.1 Protopterus annectens
GCTTTTTTTAAAATTACAAAACAAAGAAAAGAAAAAAAAAACAATGAGCACTGAAAGGGCCTTGTTGCCCGATGTCCCAGACGGTGCGTAAATGGAAAAGAGAAGAGAAGAGATATCTGAAAAAGGAATCATGACACAAGTGCCACAGAGAACTAACCTTGAACACAGCTTACAGGAGTCCATGCTTATTTGTGGGACACAAACACCTCTTTTTGTAGGTTAGTTATAAGGCCGAATCGTAAATGTGTTCGACAGTTAGATAATTCCAGTTATTTCTCTCTATATGTCTCAAATATACTTTGACAGATTTAGATTTCAGTGTAGGGGCACATATTGCCACAGTTTGATAAGCTAGACTCTGGCTGTCACTGTCTGATTGCACAATATTTAAACACTGTAAATAAAATAAAACTGTGTTGTACACAGGCAATAAAAAAAGAGACCTTGTGTTTAATATAGTCTTGTAACACTGTCAGCTTTAAATTACTTTTCCTATAATTCTCATTATACAAATTCCTTCTTGTGTTCTCAAGAATGCCATGCCTTCTGGATAAACAGACTTTAATAATAAACAAATATTCCTATCACATTTCTTTTTCTGTTTAAAAAGTTTTGTTTTATAGCAGACACCACTGTAAATAATTATTTTAATTGCCATTTATTGTTATTCTTTTAGATATGTATATTTGCTTTAGAATATTTCTATTATCTAATATATTAACATTTTGTTGTTAAAAATGTCAATAAAAACTGAGAGAGAATGCCATGCCTCATTTTATAGATGTTGATCATAACAGCTACACTTCCCTGTCCCACATATACTGTAAAATACAACAGTCAACGGTGGTAAAAGCTTGTTTCTGTACATTACAGTGTTTCCTGTTTAAGCGAAATGACCCTGTCTTCCTGTATAATTAAACTAGGCTTTAGGGAAGATTGCTAATTGCAGGGTTTTATAATTTCCTTTTAAAATTCAGCTATTCTTTCAAGTAGAAAAACCTGATTTTAACGACTGCTCAACAGCCCTTCATCTGTTATCAGTACATGCAACAGTGCTGTAACTATTTTGTTGTGTTTGATGTTATCAGTACACATTTTGGCACATTTCATCACATCTACATAAAGACATCTTACGCTGCAGTTCGTTTCTCGGCTGTATCTTCTTTTCCTGGTTTGCACTGATGTATATCAAAAAGACAAATCACAGTCTAGCTGTAAGGTATTTCATTACATATGATGACTATTGTATGGAATCAAAGTTCTGACTGGTAGTTGGATTCCAAACAAGTGTGAAAAGCTTGTGTTATGCCTTGTATATCTGTCCAGATAATAACAGAGTTTCTGATATGCTACCCCAAAAGGACACTAATTAATTTTGTAAACACTTCCAGAAATAATAAACAGTGAAATCAAAACATTTTTCAAGCAAACGCAATGGTTTCAAGGAAGGAAAGAAAAGAAAAACACCATTGTAACAAAGATGAAGAAGAAACATCTGCTTAGCTGCATAAACAGAATGCCTTATACTAGAAAAAAATAAATCTGTGGCAATATGGGTGATATATATATATATATTATATATAGAACAGCATTTTGATAAACTTGAATAAAGGATTAAAAAGCATAAGCTCCTTATAGAAACGTGGTTTTGTCCTATCAAGTAATGTCAGGTTCAACAGAATCTAAATGCTGCTTTGAATGCCAGGGTTGTCTGGAATTGTGTTGTTATTCATTATTTGTGCTGTAACATGACTTTGATGTTGTGTAGTATGCAACGGGAGTTGTTTTGGTTGTTTATTACTTTCCTTTCTGAATGAATTCTATTTGTGTCCTCCTCTGTGCATTTGGGTGTTTTGTTATGTGAACCACAACTCCAGTTTGTGATTATTTTACCTTGGCAGGCTGCTGCAGACAATGTGGGAACATGTAAATTTCATTCACTTGATGGCAGAAGGAGACTAGCTTAACTAGTCTGCCATGTAACTACATTTAACATTCTGCCTCACCTCTTTCACTACCTTCCCCCAGACTCCTTCGACACCTGTCCCTGTCCCATGTTATCCTGTATGCCTTTGTAGGGATCCTCCCCACTTCCAGTTCCAGCACTCTCATATAAGCCTAAAACAATGTCTGTAAAAAAGTACTTTTGGTGTACTTAGATTCTGCTGCCTGCAACCTGTCCTTCCTATCCATTTCCCTAACATGATCACATGCACTGATATTATATCGCCTCCCCCATCTCTTATGATCTCAACTGAATAGTGTACAGACTTCTCTAGTTTCCATCGTATACCTTCCCCTCCACCCCACACTTCTTCCTGGTGGATTTCTCCTGGATTCCCTCCAGAAGTCTGAAGTTTATTTCATAGTATAGCCCCTGAAACTCCTCACAGGACTCAAGTTGTGGCCTGACCAGGATCCTTATATAGGGGAAGTATCACCTCTTTGCTTTTAAGTCTACCCCCTCTGATTGTGTATCAAATCATTCTGTTTGCTGCTATCAGTGTCCTCTCAATCTGATTCCATCAGTCCACTTCAGGTCTGACAAATAGCCCTAGTTCCCCCTTGCAGCACTGATGCCATCAGTTCTGCTCTCCCAGTGGATATTTCTGACCACAGCTGACAGTGTTGCCCAGGTATAATACTTTGCATTTGTTTGCAATGAATCTCAACTGTAACCTTTCTTAGCATTTCATCAGCCTTTACAAATCCCTCTCTAGACTATTTCCCCCATACTGCACTGCTGTACCCATCTTTCACCCATCCATCCATCATTAAAAGTTGCATCAGACTCCTATACAACATGGAACAATCATTGATATCCACAGAGATAATTAGAACGGAAAAAAAACAGCAGGCCTGCTGTTGTATTAGATGTGCACTGCATACACATTTCAGGATAATTTAGATTCACTAGCCTATTTACTGCATGCCTTTGGGATGTGGCAGCAAACCGCAGAACCCATGGAAAACCACACAAACACAGGGAGGACACGCAGACTCCACAGAGTCCCCACAGAAAATCACACAGACACAGGGATGACATGCAGACTCCACAGAAAACCATACAGACACAGGGAGGACGTGCAGACTCCAGAGTACCCATAGAAAACCACACAGACACAGGGATGACATGCAGACTCCACAGAGTACCCACAGAAAACTATACAGACATAGGGATGACATGCAGACTCCACAAAGAATGCACTACAGTTCAGAATCAAACCAGAGTCTCTCTTGTTGTGAGGTGACAGTGCTACGCACTTTACAACTGTCCTATTCACACCTACCTTTACTGCTTATTTTATCATATATGTATGAGGGAAACCCACTAAAGAGAAATGGAGGACGACAGACTATTAATCAATCTCCTGATTCCTCATATTACCGTTACACTAACTTGCCTATAATGCCAACAAGGCCAGCTGTACCCCCCTACATTCCGTTAGTTATATACTAACTAAGGTCACTGCACCTTGACTAGTGGAATTGGCCAAGGCAACACAACCTTGGACTTACTTCCCATATTTTTACAACTTTCACTCTTATTTAAAGGATCACAATACAGTTGTCAGGATTAGAATAGGAACCCAAAGGTACAGCATGTCTTCTGTTATTCCCCTGTAAAGTTCAAATGTAACAGTCACACAAAAACAATCAGGTTTGACAGACCGCTTCTCCTGGCTATGACCCCTTATTGCTGCCATCATGCATACTGCGGTCTTGTTTCTACAAAACATTTTCTGGACATTGCTAATTAAGCTAACAGACTAGGAGCTTCTTCCATCTCCCAATAGTTGTTCTCACTGCAGTGTGCTAATACATGTACACTTTGTTGTGTAATACCTGCTATACCCAAAGAAATGACTGTAAACTCTCTGTTAACCGGCACCCATGGGGATTGGTAGATACTGGATAACTGTAGTTTCTGCTTGCTTGAGAGTTATTGTTAAAAATAGGCCTGACTAACACTGTACCCTATATTAATTGCTTGGTTTGACTTGTTCTCAGGTTGGGGAGAGGGAATTTATTTCTATCTCCCTTTTTAAAACTGTAAAACTATAAAAGCATAAGGTATGTTTCTGTGGGGGGGGGGGGTGGCAGAAAATGCAACACATGAAAATTGTAGTGTTTTTCTTCAATATTTTTTTTTTTTGCTGGTTGCTTGAGTTCTGGTTAATTGAGAGTTTACTGTCTGCTTTTTATCTTTCTATGGAATAAATCTGGAAATGCTCCATTAGGATAAGATTTCTACTTCAGTTCACAAATGAATAAAAAAAATCTAGCAGACTGCCTAACTTCCAGTTGTCAGATACTACTTCTGCTGAATATTTCTGTTACAGGTCCTCTGGTACACCAGTCAAATTTCTGAGGGCTCTGCATGGCTGCTCATTCTAGTCTTTGTGCTTCATTCTCCCTAACAGATCAGTTCCCTACCCAAATCCTCTGCCTCTGTCCTGGAATCTGTCCCCTGCCCTCCCCATTTTGCTCTAGCTAGTTCATTCCCTCTCTCTTAGCAGTATACCCACTTCCTGCTTTGCTCTGTGCAGACCAAAACAAAGTATTCACTGAGTACCCAAATTTTCACAGTACTCTCCGATTTCTCTCTCATCTTTGTTTGTCCTGGTCAGGAATAACACTCCCTTCCTCTTTTCTGTATCTAAAATGCCCTTTTGCTAATCTTCCTTCAACTTTCACCTTGGCTTCTTCACTGCTTCTGTTGCCCTTCTACTAGGCTCTTGGACCGTGCCTCCTATACTTCCTACATCTTCCTCTTCCTCTCCATTTCCCTATAGGCCCCATCTTTAGCTTTAAGTGAAAAGTAACGTTCCTATGTAGCCACAATGGCTTCTTCCTCTTTTTGTCACGTCCTCACACCCTTGTTCACAGTACTTAGTACTCTTTCTTTCACCCATTTCCTTACCTTGTTTCCTTCATCTGTTTGTTCCCAGTCTCATAAAACATCTTGGACTCTGTCCCCCAGCCCAGCCTAATACATTACCCTAAAACCCCTCATCATTGTTTTTGTTTTTTCATGCCTACCCTTTCCCCTACTCTAAACCATACAGTGGCATGATCACTGTTGGCTAACAGCACCTTAACCTGGATTCCCCCAACACCCTCTCTGCTCTGCTAAGGACTACATCTAGAATTACGTCCTTTCTGGTAGAGTCATGAATCAGTTTGGCTGAACTCCTCATTGTCCAAGATCTCAATCAAATCTCATTCCCTCTACGCCATGGAGCTCATAATCTCCCAGACTGTTCCAGGCAGATTTAAATCTCCCAGGAGTAATACCATCTGCCTCCTACCCCCTCCTTTACACTCTCATTCAGTCTCTCCTCCTCTTTCACAAGTTTTTAGGGATGATCAGTTCATCAGGCATCCCTTCCTCTACCTTAACTGCCAGAGCAGTTAGTCTCACTGTTGCTCCTTCTCATTACCTTGTCCCATTTATGGTGCAGCAATCTGTCTCCTCTGACTTCACATCTGATACCCTTCTTTATGTACATTGCTAGTCCACCTCCATCTCACCCTTCTGTCAGTCCTGAAAATCTAAACCAAAGCTCCCCCATGCCCCACCCCTCTTATAACTGTTTTATGTTTTAGTGATAACAGCAATATCCACCCGCCCCTCCTGCATCACTGTTTGTAGCTTTAGAAGAAAAAAATGTACATTTTGTTGCATACTAAAACTTTGTGCTGCAGTGAGCAATTTATTGCATTATTCATATGGGTTGCATATACTGGTCTTTGAATAATAAATTGTACTTTTCTTCTATTTTACACACTTACTGTAAATTTTATGTAGACTAGAAACTGTGTTTTTGATTTTAATAAATGTTCCCCCACCTTCCCCCCCCCCCCCCCAGGCTCTTTTTGCACTGCAGAGCAAGACCAATAAGATATCTACTGAATCACCATTATTTGCCCCTTGCTTTGTTCCATGTCACTTTTTACTACCAGTCTTTTTTTAGCTTCTCTTTTTACGTCTCACGCACCCACCTATTAGAAGGCTCCAATGTCTCTCCTCAACTGTCATATCTACATATCCTTCCTGGCCTCCCATGGACAATCTGAGTCCAGCAAGGAGATCAAGACATCCTTGGTCCATGTTGCACTGCTGCCATGTGAGTGTTTTCCCGGTTACTTTCCTGTTCCATGTGTACATGGTAACACCCCATGGGTGGATGTTGCACTGCTGCCATTCTAGTGTTTTCCCTGTTACTTTCCTGTTCCATGTGTACATGGTAACACCCCATGGGTGGATGTTGCACTGCTGCCATTGGAGTGTTTTCCCGGTTACTTTCCTGTTCCATGTGTACATGGTAACACCCTGTGGGTGGATGTTGCACTGCTGCCATGGGAGTGTTTTCCCTGTTACTTTCCTGTTCCATGTGTACATGGTAAAACCCTGTGGGTGGATCTTGCACTGCTGCCATGGGATTATTTTCCCTGTTACTTTCCTCTTCCATGTGTACATAGTAACACCCTGTGGGTGGATGCTGCACTGCTGCCATGGGAGTGTTTTCACGGTTACTTTCCTCTTCCATGTGTATATGGTAACACCCCATGGGTGGATGTTGCACTGCTGCCATGGGAGTGTTTTCCCTGTTACTTTCCTGTTCCATGTGTACATGGTACCACCCTGTGGGTGGATGCTGCACTGCTGCCATTGGGAGTGTTTTCCCGGTTACTTTCCTGTTCCATGTGTACATGGTAACACCCCATGGGTGGATGTTGCACTGCTGCCATGGGAGTGTTTTCCCTGTTACTTTCCTGTTCCTTGTGTACATGGTACCACCCTGTGGGTGGATGTTGCACTGCTACCATGGGAGTGTTTTCCCTGTTACTTTCCTGTTCCATATGTACATGGTAACACCCCATGGGTGGATGTTGCACTGCTGCCATGGGAGTATTTTCCCTGTTACTTTCCTCTTCCATGTGTACATGGTAACACCCTGTGGGTGGATGTTGCACTGCTGCCATTCTAGTGTTTTCCATTACTTTCCTGTTCCATGTGTACATGGTAACACCCTGTGGGTGGATGTTGCACTGCTGCCATTGGAGTGTTTTCCATTACTTTCCTGTTCCATGTCTATATGGTAACACCCTGTGGGTGGGAAATGCAATGACAGTCTATACTGAATCACTTCTCACCCCCCCCATGGGCACCACTGTCCCTTCTGGGCTGCCAGGTAACAGTGCTGTTACCTTTGTGAGGTGTCCCCTTATCTACCAGTCTTCAGCCTTTTTCCCTTGTTCAGTGCCACAGACGGTCTTTATACTCTCTGTCCTCTGTGCACTTGGTGTTGGCACAGATCAGCATTTCTAAGTAGGATACCTCCAACCCCCTTTCCTGATACATCCTTACCACTTCCTTGGCAGGAGCATACACTAAGACAATTTTAAAATACGCACTCATTACACAGTTACATGTAAATATAGTGATTTCTATATGGGTAAAATCAATTGGGCTATTAGCACTCAGGCTTTTTTAATATCTATCAGAGATTCATACATGCAGAGCGCCCAAATGCCCTTTTTAAACATTTCAGTGTTGTTTAGCCATTTGTTTGTGTCTTTCGGCTTTTCCTGGTTAGGGGTCGCCACAGCGGAACTCCGGTCCGCTAATGATTGGTAATGGATTTTTACGAACCGGGTTACCAGTCCTGACGCACAACCTTCAATGAAGGCACGCCCCATTCACTTATGCCTCCACACGGAAGACGCTCTAGCTGAGAAAAGAACGGGACAACGTCTTACTATGAGGCAACAACGCTACCACAGCACCACCACCGCAGTAGTGTTGTTTATCCTTATGGGTATGAAAAAATTGTTTACCACCTTACTAGAGGTGATACAAAAAATCTACTTATCCAAAGGGAAAATCAAGATGTTTCCCATCTGAGAGTTTGTTACTCAAGGCTTGAATGAAATGATTGAATTAAATCCATCCCCTGGACAAGGTAATTTCACTTTTTTATAATTCACTTTTTAATGTTGTTGTTCTTTCTTCTGACAACCCCCTCCCCAGTATTATGGATGATATTATTGTGTTTTCCTGTTGCACACATTTGCAGATTTTTCTTTTAATTTTTGAACTAGTCTGTTTGTACCTTCAAGACAGAATGCACACTTTCATGTTTAAGGTTAAGACTAACAGTTTAAAATTATAACATACTTTATATGATAGTTTTTCAGTATTGTGTTTTGGATTTTCAGTTTTTCTTTCAAAGCAAAACATATCTCATACTATCTACATTATGAAAGCTTTATGATCCTTCAGATAATTCTAAGGGTTTAGTGCTGTGTTCAGTGGTTCAACAAGGAAAGACTAAAAGAAAATGTGTGAAACATAAAATGTTCAGTGGTTTGCGACTGGGCAACACTTCTCTAAAACAAAATATCGAACATTGTTTTCCATGCATCTCCATGTGACGGATGTCACTTTATATCCCGTTACATATTTACCCTAACTCCAGAGTCGCACAACTGAGGAGAAAGGAGAACTACCCTAACAGGATAAACATAATGTACAAACTATGATCCTGCATAAAAAGTATATCATCATCAAGCACTTCCTGGAAAATGAAAAACTGGGGAAAAGGAATCAGGCAGTTATGAACATGACCACATGTGTGGAAGCAATAGTTAATGCTTAAATTATAGCCTGATTTCTTATAATAATGTTTGAAGTACTGCTTTATACATTTAATAGTTTGCTTTTTTTAAATAAGGTGAAAAATACGTCATTTACATTTGTGGTGACATTTTTAATATGCCAGCATTAATTACGTGCACTAAACTCTTTCTGAAAAGTAAAGCTGCATGCTCAGTATAAAAACAATAAAAATGGAAAATATAAAGGTCCTACCCAACACCATAATCTTGGGTAATTTCAACTACCCTGGTATAGACTGGGCGAACTACCAATGTTCCAACTCCTACGCTCAGCGATTCATAGAATTTATAAATTCAAATGCCCTTGAATAACTAGTATGTTCCCCCACTAGAGGGGACAACATATCGGATTTAATCATCACAAATATGGGCGCCCATTGTACCACACCCGTTATCACCCCCTCCTTGGTCAGATCCAACCACAAACTGATAGCCCTGGACATCCTCCCTCCTCCACCTCCCCCAATCAAAGAAACCATAGTCAAAAACCTTTCCAAAGCAAACTTCAAACTACTTGCATCCGAAGTGGAAAGCTTCACTGTTCCCTTGCAGAAGGATAATGATATCCAGGATGCGGAATTTTACACCAAGGCACTTTATATACATCTTCAGGATTGCATGGACCGTGCTATCCCAAATAAAACCAAGACTCCTTCCTCAAGTAAGAAGAAACCAGTCTGGTGGACCCCAGCCATAAGCAAACTTTACAATAAAAGGAGGAGACATACAAAAAAAGGCCAAATCTCAAGTAGAAAAATCATCCCTGATCAGCATTAGTAAGAAATTGAGGGCCCTCATCAAGTCAATTAAAGCTAATTTTGAAAAGAAAGTTGCTAAGGATGCCAAGGATAACCATAAGGCCTTCTATGGCTACGTTAAAAACCTAAATGGCAATGCTCAGGTCTGTTCTGAGCTAGTACAAAATGGAACAAAATACAATGACCCTTCTGACATTGCCAACATCTTGGCTGACAAGTTCAGTGCAAATCCCCCCCTCACCACCTACAGGGCCTATTACCATTCTAGGGGATTGTGCAAGTCCAATTATTACTGATACGTTGGTTAACAAAGCTCTATCTAAAGCTAAAAACACTGCCTCCATGGGACCAGATGGTGTCCCAGGCTGTGTCATACACGAGCTCCAAAAGGAATTAACCCCGCATCTTAATACCCTGTTCAGTCTCAGCCTCTCCACAGGATATGTGCCCATAGAATGGCGCATGGCAATGGTGGTCCCGCTACACAAGGGTGGGGCCACAACTGACCCTGGGAACTACCAACCAATAAGCCTGACCAGTCTGATCTGTAAGGCTATGGAGTGAATCATTATGGAACTCATAAATGGAGAGACTGGGAACCTGCAGTCGCTGGACCCTACACAGTTCGGCTTCGTCAAGGGCAGATCATGCCTCCTAAACCTGGTGTATTTCTTTGAGACAGTTACTCAGGCTATAGATAAGGGAAAGGAGGTACACATGGCTTACCTTGACCTTGCTAAATCATTTGACACCATTCCCCATTCAGGTATTATTGATAAGCTCACCAGCCTGGGCATAAACCCTTACGTCACAAGATGGATCGCAAACTGGCTCTCAGACAGATCCCATAAAGTAAGAGTAGCGGGATCTATGTCCGAATCTAGACCAGTAACGAGTGGTGTGCCTCAGGGCTCTGTCCTGGGGCCCCTCCTGTTTGGCATATACTTCTCAGAAGTACAGGCAAGCACAGAAGGGCTGTGGCTGACTAAGTTTGCGGACGACTGCAAACTGGGTGCTATAATAGAGTCTCCGGCCGACATGGCGATCCTCCAGAAGGGCCTAAATGAGACTGATGCATGTTGTCAAAGCCATGGTTTCAAGCTAAATGCAAAAAAAAAGCGTAGTAATCCCCTTTGGAAAAAACAGAGTAACCACAAACTACAACATAGGAGGTAATCCCCTGAAATCTGAAGAAGAAATAAGGGATCTAGGGACCCAAGTAGATAGTCAGCTTTCCTTTGATAACCATGTCACCAAAGTGGTTAGAAAATCCTTCTATGTGGCCCATCTGATCACGAAAGGGTCTAGATCTAAGGATGTAATGGTGCCCCTCTACTCTTCTCTTCCCTCATCAGACCCATTATGCAGTACAATGCACCAATTGGAATGTACCTGGCTAGACATCTCCAGCAGCTGGAGAGACCACAAAGGTACCTAACCAAGAGGATTACTGGCCACAAACAGTTGCCCTATGCAGCACGATTGAAAAAGCTAAGACTGTTCTCTGTTGCATACCGCCTTCTCAGAGGCGATCTCTGTCTAACGTACAGAGCCATGTCCAACCCAGAATTTTTGAACATGTTCCATCTTAGCAAAACCAAATCTACTCGAGCTACACGCTCTAGGGATATAAACCTCAACACAACAATGAATAGAACATGCTGGAGGGATAGATTCCCTTCGCAGAGACTTCCCTTACTATGGAACAGGGTCCCGTTCTACATAAGACAGAGCCCCTCACTATCACTCAAGAGGAACCTTGATGAGTGGATGGGTAACAGAAAGTTCACACCGGGGATCACACCAACAGCACTACTAGATAGGGGCCAAGGGTACTAGCTGCTAGTACAAGGGTCTAGGGAACTATTAAAGGGGCGGTGAATACCGCACAACGTGGCTGGGCTAATATATGCCTTTGGGCAGATAGCCCAGTACCAACCTATGAACCTATAAACTCAAATGATCACGTAACTCTTTCTTAGTAATTAGATCAGACTTTTAAATTAAACAGGCTGTGCAGACTTCTTTTGTAAAACTTGAGCCCTGAGGTAAGGTGAAATTGGTTGCTGCTACATTTTTTGTTGTTATTTATAAGTAAAATCCGTGTATTTCAATATTATAAAGCAAGATGCCCATTGTATTTGTATTGTTCTATACAGCATGTATGACTGTTATATTCATGTATTCTAATGCGACCTTAATATATTTTCGCATCTGCTTTTTTAGTTGAACTTTGCCATCGGTTTAGAGTATGGCTGAAAAAGTCTTTATTAGATCAGGTCTCTAGCTTGGTAAGCAAACAATCACTAAATAAACAGAATCCTTTAGATATCTACATACCTGCAGTTCTTAGTAACAACCACAGTCAGAGCTTGGAATGATCAGTTAAAAGCATTCTCTTCTCATGCATTATGAAGCATAGCTCTGACATCACATTCTACACTTGCACTCTGCAAATGAATGGATAATCTAAGCGATTTTCTCTCCAGTTTTAACTTTGCTGGTCAATGTCTTGCATACCACCAGTTCTGGTAGTTATAAAGTATCCCATGGCTGTGGTCTGGCTGATGTAATATCAATGTGCGTTACCTTTAAGGGCTTCTAGTAATGGTTGAATAAATACTCCAATCTGTGAGTGGCAAAAGACTCGCTTTGAAAAGCTGAGTGTTTACCTTGTAATGCATGGGACATAAGTCAGGAGAAAAAGGGGCAGCATAAATCAACTTATGGTCAAGCTTGAGGTGAACCAGTACAAAAGAAGTCTAAACAAATATAAATTTGTTTAGCTAAATACAATATTAAAATCTGCAACCTCTGAACATTTTAAAGAAATATATGTTTAACTAATTATAGCATTAATATCTGTAATTTTAGAACATATGGGAAATGAGTGTATCCCTGCACTATACATTTGTTTTTCAATGTACTTCTATATCTGTAATTTTTGCAACCAACATTCATCCCAGTAAATGTGATACACTTTAAAAGAAGTGACATTAAAACATGACAAACTTTTTTTCATCACTCCCATAAAGTGACCTTTAAGGCTACACTGGCAAAAGTTCATTATTCAACTTAAGGAATGGAAACAATTCTTACAATATCCTGAGCTAGAGAATTGTTAAATAATGATTTTAATATACTCAGTTCACTGCAAGCACTTATTAAACAACAAAAGGATTTTCTGAGCTGTTCAATCATCATCCTGGACTTAAGGGTATCTTAGACAAAAGAACCACCAACAGCGATATTCCGTCATCTAAGTTAATCAAGTAAAAGCATTAGTTCTTTGAACTTAAGTGCTATTACCGGATTTTGCCACAGCAAGTCTAGAAGACATTCTATGTACCCGCAGGGAAGAATTCAGGTCATCTACTCATTCAGACACTATGCCAGCTGTTTGGATAATTACCACTGATGTGGCTTGTTACAACAGAACTAAACAATGCACTGGAATTCAAACACCATAAATACCACAGCAGACAGTTCTACATATTCTTTCACTTTTCATAAATACCACAACAAGGAATGTTATACATCTCTATTTTTCTTAAGTTCGTTTTTCCCTGTATTTTCTATTTTCTGTTTTTCTCTCTCTCTCTCTCTCTCTAACACACACACACACACACACACACACACAATTATCAAAAGATCTGTGAACCACCAAAGACTGAAACAGCAGTTTGTGGACTGGTCACATACTTTTAAACCTACTGAAAGGAAATACCCATTTTGAAAGCCACATTAAGTTACTTTGCCTAAATACTCATTGTGGGGTGTCCGCCAAACCTGAATAATCGGAAATAGGATTTGTGGTTAACTATGACAGTCTGCTTGTAGTATACAGAATGCAAACAATTTTTTTTTAGTCCTTGAAATAAGTCAAACTATATCAAAACCAGACATGGACTGCAGATATAAATTCCTGAATAATTTAGCTTCAGTCCAGCCTGCTATCTTTGCACAATCTAGTACTTTCCATCTTAGTAAAAGGAAGATACAGGAGCTGACTTATTTTTACAGTGCATTTAAAGCCCTGAAATAAAATCATCCTTCCACTCCCGGAAGTAGGTTGTAAAACCTACTGAGGGTCATATACTGGTCTAGTAACTTCATCAAGATTCATATCTGCAGTCATGTTGCACAGTTATTTGGGTTTCAAACAAAAATCATGGACAAAGTATTTTTTTTTTGTTTGTATTTTTTTTTTTTTTTACAAAATCTTGAATTTTTTTTTTTTTTTTTTTTTTTTTACAAAATCTTGAATAAATACTAATTTTAAGAAAAAATGTACAGTTTTTATTGGACTTGCATTTTGTTTGATAAGCAGGTGAGTGTGTTGATCATAGCTGACACCAGTCAGGCACTGAGATATACATAAGGTATATTTAAACAAGTGACAATGAAAGGAAAAATAAAGTACAGTTGTGTAAAACCTTACCATAACAGTAGATGTCCTTCTCTTTAGTGTTGCAGTCCCACCCCAGGCAGGTCATCACTCAGCCAGTACAGATAGCTTAAAAGTGATCATGTTTACACCGTATATCACATTCATGCTCCCAGCACAGAACACAGGGCATAAAAGGGACGTACGGATGCAACTACACCAAACTGAATTGCCTCAGAAGAAAACAGTCAGAGGACAAAGGAGTCCATGCACACTCAGAAGGAAAAAAATGCAAAATAAACAAGAGGGAGTTGGAGGGAGGGAGCAAATACTCAAACAGTAAAGAGGACAGTTACTGTTATGGTAAGATTTTACACAACTGTGCTATGTCCTTCTATATCACTGTTGCAGTATTCATTAAAGAACGGAGATTAAAAATGTTCAAGAAAGAGAATGTGAGGTGGAAGGCTGAGAAGAACCCTCAACACCACGCATAAAATGGTTTCAACAAAACCTTCTCTGACCCTAGAAACCTTATCTAACTTATAATGCTCATTAAAGGCATGCACTGAAGACCACACAGCAGCTTCAAGGATGGAATTGGTGTCCAACCCCTTGAAGAAGGCACCAGAAGGACAACAGCCCTAGTAGAATGAGCTCTAACAGAAACCGACAGACGTGTGCCATGAAAAGAATAACAGGAAGAAATGGCCTTAGTTACCCAGGAAAAGATGGTTTGCTTAGAAACAGCCAAACCCAAAGACCTGGGATAAAAGGAAACAAAAACCTGATCAGACTTGCGAATAGTCCTAGTTTTATCCAAACAGTACCTGAGCTGTCTGTGCAAATCCAAGGTACACAGGACCCTCTCACTAGTAGACTGTGGAGAAGAGAAAAAGAAAGGGAGCTATACCGACTGATTTAAGGACAAATCATTTACCACCTTGGGCATAAAAGAAGGATTAGTATGAAGGGACAGCCTGTCCCTGTGAAAAAACAAAAAAAGGAGGAACAGCCATAAGGGCCTGGAGTTCAGAAACCCTCAGAGCAGAAGAAAAAACCTGCAACAAAACAGTCTTCCAGGTACAATGTCGCAAAGAAGCAGAATCTGCAAGCTCAAAAGAAGCCTGAGTCAATTTTTCCCAAACAAAACTAAGGTCCCAAGGAGGAGGAATAGGTTTTCTTGGAGGCTTAATATGCAGAACACCTTTAAGAAATTGTTTGACCTCAAAACGAGAAGTCAAAGGAGGAGTCAAGAGCAGACAAGCTGAAATGGCTGATAAATGGGCCTTCAGAGAACAGGCCAAGCCAGACCAGACTGGAGCAAGTCACACAAACAAAAGAGGACCAAAGAGACCTCCCCCACTACTGTAAAAGGGTCCTAGTTAAGAGCATAGCACCAAACTGAAAATCTTTTCCATTTGGACATGTAAGATTTAATGGTCGAAGGTTTCCTTGCCTCCTGCAAAACCCTGAGCATGTCTTCAGAAAAGAGGGCCTGAAAGGGAACAAACCCTATCACCCACAGTGTCAGTTGAAGAGTGGACAAGTGGGGATGGGTGAGAAACTCTTTGGCCTGGTGTGGGGAGATCCAACCAGTGATGTAACTTGTCATGATTGTCCCTGGCCAGATGCATTAAGAAGAGGAACTAGTGCTGTCTCAGCCAAAAGGAAGTCACTAGCAAGATTTTTGGGGAGTCCAGATAAATCTTCTGCAGGACTCTTGGAAGTAGAGGAAGAGGGGGTAAGCATAAAGATACTTTCCCATCCAAGGAAAGGGCATCCATCTTCCAGGCCAGATGACATGACACTCTAACAGAAGACAGGAAAAAGAATAGTTGTGTAAGAACTTACCATAACTTTAGAAGTCCTCCTCTTCCATGTTGCAGTATTCATTACTGTAGGGAGGGTTGCTGCCTGCAGCACTGGACATCCGGCTTGTATTGTCTTAGGAACAGGGGTAAGTGCTACATTACTTGTCAGGGCCATAAACTAATGTCGGCTGTAAAAGTGACATCTGCACGTAGCCCCTTCAGAAATGACTGCCGTATACAGTAATACCCCTGGGGGAGCAAGGAAAGGAAGTTTTTCAGACCCACATATGCCACCAGGCCAAAGGAGCCCAATAAATGTATGTGCCTGTTACAGTGCCCATTTAGGATGGAGAGAGGGAAGGGAAAGTCACTCCAGATGGATAAAAATAGAGCAAGAGGGGGTTGGAGGGGGGACTGAATACAACAACATGGAAGAGAAGGACATGCAAGGTTATGGGAAGTTCTCAGACAACTATTCTATGTCCTTCTATTCTCATGTTACAGTATTCATAATTGTAAGGAGAGTACCCAAGCTTTAGGTATGAACCTGGAAGGTAGGTTGAGGGGCCTGGTCTAGAAGACCCTGTAAAATTGATCTAGCAAACCCAGTTCTGGCTCTAGAGGCCAAGTCTAGATTGTAGTGCTTAGTAAAGGTATGGACTGAGGACCAGGTGGCCCCCTTCCAGTATGTAAGTGTAGT
Source organism: Protopterus annectens (assembly GCF_019279795.1). Classification (NCBI taxonomy): domain Eukaryota; kingdom Metazoa; phylum Chordata; order Ceratodontiformes; family Protopteridae; genus Protopterus; species Protopterus annectens. Next base: position 1,916,210,585 of record NC_056731.1, read on the forward strand.
CCATCCCCGCCCCCCAAAAAAAGGCTGCTGAAGAGGCAGCTTCCCTAGGAGAATGCACTCTCACATTGGTAGCGAAAACCTTTCCACGGAAGGAATAACAGGCAGAGAGAGTTTTGAAATCCATGATGATATAGTCTGTTTAGAGACTGCCTTCCAAGGCCATTGGGTGGAAGGAGACAAACAGCTGGTCAGAATTTCTAATAGATTTGGTCTTGTCCAGGTAATACTGAAGCTGTCTATGGACATCCAAGGAATGCAGGGTTCTTTCAGATGGATTCTGAGGTTGAGGGAAAAACACAGGGAGGTTAATGGCTTGATTCAAGGACAGTTTATAACCACTTTAGGCGTGAAGGAAGGATTAGTCCTGAGGGAGTCCCTGACCTTATGGAAGATAAGGTAAGGAGGGGTAGCAATAAGGGCTTGAATTTCTGAGACCCTCCTGTCGGATGTGAGGGCCACCAGCAGTATTGTTTTCCTGATGCATAGTTTCAGTGATACTGAGTGAGCTGGTTCAAATGGGGAAAGTGTGAGTTTTTCAAGGACAAAATTAAGGTCCCATGAAGGAGGTATTGGTTTGTGAGGGGGTCTGATATGGAGGACCCCTTTTAAGAATAGTTTTACCTCTAATCTGGATGCCAAGGGAGGAACCAAATGGAAACAGGTGGAAATGGCTGACAAGTATACCTTAACAGAAGAGTATGTCAGTCCTGAATGTAGAAGCTCACACAAGTAAGAAAGGACCATGGGTACAGGAATAAGAAAGTGGTCTTGTTTTTTTTCTTTTGAAACCACCTGGATAATCTTTTCCATTCTGACACAATTTCTCCTGGTACTAGGTTTCCTGGCCTCCTGCCTGACATTGAGTATGTCCTCTGAATATAGGTGTCAGAAGGGGATTAGAACTATCACCCATAGAGTAACTCTGAGGTTGAGCACCTGAGGGTGTATAAGTGACTCCCTGTCTTGTGTGAGTAGGTTGAATTGGTGGGGTAACCTGTGGTAATTGCCCTTTGCTACTAAGTAGGTGAAGAAGGGGAAATCAATGCTGTCTTGTCCAAGAGAGTCACCAGCAGGATTTTTGGTTTGTTCCTCTGAATCATCAGAAGGACTCTTTGAATCAGAGTGAAGGGGGGAAAGGCATAAAGATACACCCCTGCCCAAGAAAAAGAGAAGGCATCCACCCTCCAAGCCTATGGATGTGGATTCCCTTGTGCAAAACAGAGGCATCTGCCTGTTCTGGGAGGAGGCAAACAGATCTGCCTGAGGAATAGCCCACTTGTGAATAGGCTCCAAAAACACCTCCCTGTGAAAAACCCATTTATGAGAGGGTGCAGAGTTTCTGCTGAGAGTGTCCGCCATCATATTCTCTGCTGAAGGAATGTACACTGCTTGCAGGTGAATGTACAGTTCTACTGCCAGGGATCAAACCGGAAATGCCAGGCTGTAGAGAGGATAGGACCTTGCCCCCCCTTCTTGTTGATATACCACAGGACAGTCATTTTCTGTGACAACTTTTAAGGTGCCTGGTAGGAGAACTGGGTGGAAGGTTTGCAAGGCAAGGAGTAAGCACCTCCAAATGTGGATGTGTGTGTGTGTGGTTCTTTGCAGGTGCAGTGAGTGATGTGTGTGAGTCACTGACAACCTGTTTGTTGTTTTTTGTGTATGTATGTGAGAGTCTAGTCTCTAATGTCAATGAGAAACTACATCTCACACACACTGAACTTGTCTGTTTGAGAATTAAGTAGTTGTCAGTGTACATAAGACAATAGTTACATTGCCTCCAGATGGCCATGTTCAACAAGCTGGATGCACAGATAGCAGGAAAGTGCCCATCCATGGTTGCAGGTCCTAATGTGTACTTGAAAGGATAGGAGTGGAGGGTGTTTGTAACCAGATGAGGGAAGGGTACTTAACTGATGGCATCTGGAGCTAACCTAAACAGGGATGATGCCAAGCGCCACACTAAATGCTCTCTGAGCAGCACTAGTCCTGGGTGCTATAATAAGGCAGTGTAGACTTAAATAGTCATAACTAAATGTGTAAATGCTGCTCTCCTTGCAAACTAGTTGTCCCGTGAGTAACTCGGGCGCGAGGTGGGTTTTATAGGAAAATTTCAACTTCTGGTGATTATGTGTATACAAGGCACCAGTAATCACTGCTGCACAAAAATCAGCTTCTCACAAATGCGAGGCTTGTATGCAATTGGAAAAAAAACAAGTTTTACAGTATCTATGCCCAAAGGCCAATCAAGTAAGCACACAACAACTTTTCTGCCATCAATTCCCAGCAATGATAGGTGAAATCAACCCTCTCCTGCCACAACAGTGCAGACTTTAACCCTCAATGTAAAATTACTGCTTTGGAGCCCAAGTGTTAAGGAACCTCAAACAGATACCAAATACTAAGAAACACTAGATACAATTTATTTCAGTGCACGGGTGTTTGAGTGTGCATGTGTGTCTCAAGTGGGGTGGGGATCAACATTCCAGACTAGAGGCTTTGACTGTAAAAGGAAGGATCACATATCCTTGACTATTCTCTGGATCTCTTAAAATCAGTATAACTTTGCAAAACTGATCTACATATCAGAATGCATTACATATGGTACTAAACAACATATTGCATATATAATGGAACACATAAATTAGAATAACTTTGCCAGATAATCTACATGTTGCCCTGCACTATACAGATTACTGAAGTAAGATGCAAATTATGTACTAGGCATTCTTATTTACTCATTTTGTTGACTGGATCCAAGGGATGGTCAAGAATAATTGCTCTGGATAAAAACAATGTAACAATACAAGTACGAGTGGCAAAACCAATATAACTACAACAGCTGGTAAAACGTTCATACAATTACCCTATGGCAATAAAAATGCGGGTAGAGGTATCTCAGTAACTAATATTCTAACAATCCTTGGAAGAAACAAAAAATAGCAAAGACTGAGGCAGGCAGTGAAGCAGGAAATAAAGAACTCAAACAGAATAATTAACATAAAATAATGCTTACTAACAGCTAATGTGGGAGCTGCATTAAAGTATAAGGCAGAGGCACTGAAACCAAAAATGATCCACTGGGAAAAAGTGGGAGCTAGGGCTTTGAACAAATCCAGACAAACAGTATACAGCAGAGAGTTGATTATCCGAACATCGATTATCCGAAACATCGATTATCTGAACACAACCTTCCAAAGTTTTCGGGTAGGAAAAATCAAAGTGTGAATATGTAAACATACATATTCGCTTTTGTGTGTTTTTTGAGCTTGTAGCCCACTTGTGTGTGAAAAATATTCTTTACTGTTCACTGGAATCACTGAATGGCTGAAAAGTGTATTCCTTGCACACAGAAAAAACAAGATTTCAGACATTTTTTAAATCTGGTTCAATGCATGTTTGATTATCCGAACGGTTTCATTATCTGAATTACCCCAGGTCCCAATTAGTTTGGATAATCGACTCTCTACTGTACAAGTAATGGATTTTCTAAAAAAATTTTTTGTTATGAGAAGCCTACAGAAGAGAGAGAGACATACAAGTCCATTTACCTTATCTATATTTGGAATAGTGTGTGACTGTACTGCTGTTTTACTGGATTTTTTTTACTGCTGATACACAGTTTTCACTCTTTCACTAAAGAATTTTACAGCAAGCTTTACAGTAGATAGTGTTGCTTCTAATTCCTCGAAAGACTGATCTATGCACCCCAATTTCTCTCATTTGTTTTGCTTGACATTTTCCAAGGTTTTACTTTTTTATTATGGTAAATGAATAATGATAGCACTCCTGCTATCTGATTTTGAGAATCCATCAGTATTTATTGACGAGTTGTTTTATTACCAGGAAAATATTGCTTTCTAGCAAATTATAGGCAATGCCACTGAAGTCTGAAATGCAGTGCATTAAATGCAACAAGCTTTCCAGGCTTTAGAAACTGATTCCATGGAGTCACATTCTGCAGTTTCAAAAGGCAAGAGTTTGAAAGCAGCCATGCCTCTGAAATGGAAATGGAGCTATGTGGAACATGGATGCTTCTGAAGACATAGGCTGGCTATAGAGATGCAACGTTTATCTGTGATTGGTGGGAATTAAGCAGCCTCACTTCAGTTTGTTCACCTCATAGAAAGCTATCATGACAGTGTGAGACTGTTCCTGCATCATAAGCTGCGACTCCTTATTAGGATAATGTTAAATTTGTTATGGATGATTTATTTATTTATTTTTTTACTTACATTTTGGTTACCAAGGTAAAGCACTGATCACAGCATCATTAATTGCAGGCTCAGCCTGGTTACTTTCAAAACAGCAGCAACAAAAATGTAACAATTAGAACCAGCGGCGGAACTTAGTAATTAAAAATCTCACTAAAAATATACAGACAAATGACAAAGCCATAGAAAAGTTTAGACTACTTAAATGCCACAAGCATTTGTCCAACTATGAGTAACAATTCAGCTTTACAGGGTGAAAATAGACAAAAGAGACTGCTTCTCAAAAAAAAAATTTTTAAAAAGTGAGAAAAAGCCTAGGAAAAGGGAATGGTAAAAGGGAATGGTTTAAATTCCATTCTTAGACATTCAAATGCATTTATTGTCATTGATTAGACTTCATCCAATACTGCTAAAAGTGAGAATTGATGGATAGAATAGCAGATGTCCAGAAGGCTAAAAGATAAAAAGTGTCAATTTTTTTCTATAAAGTGGACACCAACAATGCTACCGTTTCCTTTAGTTATAAGGCTAAAAGAAGGGTAGGGCAAGAATCAGATAGATAACCAAGAGTACATACACTGGCAAAATGTTTTCACAAATTACTTTTAAGAAGGAACTGACTGAAGTAATATACAATTCTGACTGGTGACAAATTTATCTAACATCCTTCCCTATTATAATAAGGTCTTCCTGGCCATTATACCTCTGAATCTGACACTGCCAAAGTCATCTAAGCCTTTACAAAGAAACGGAATCTTAAAACCCATTTTTTCAATAAAAAAACAAAACTGAAGGTTTGTTAAGATTACATGCAGGGACTTTGGCTTCTAAGACATTAGATTAACACACCCAGAGTAATATTGTTTTGGCCACTGAAACAGAAATTACATAACAGTTTTTGTTTAGATATTATATTTATAATTAATCGATTTGTGGCAATCACTTCATCAGCTTGAGCATGATAAATCTGTGATCATTCCTCAGGACTCTAAATAGAGAAAGAACAGTAATTTTAAGTACTTAAAATTATCATCAGGAAGTATTTCAACAACGTAACAGTGAAGAGCTTTAATGTCCTTTTATTATACTACACCACTTCATGATTCAGGGTATAGTTAAATAAACTCATTAAAGGTGCACGCCATAATATCATTTTAGGATTGGTTAGAAATTAACTTACTGTTGGACATCCTGATCCACAAAGGTTTCGTTACCTAACATCCACAAGGCCATCAAGAATGTTTCAAGTCACCTTACTGCTGCTGGTATTAGCTCAGTAACTGAACCCCATTTTCAGTTTAGATTTCAGTTTACTTCCCTTACTGAAATTAGAAACTGCAAGAATTCAAGACAAGTTCATATGTTGTGTACTAGCATTAAGGCTGTATGGCAGTCTATTAACACCGACTTCAAAATTTCTGGATCAAACACTTTCTCCCTAGGTCAAGAATCCAATTGTTTCTTAAAAAAGTCTAAGTTTTTTACTGTCTCTAATATGAAGTGGCAATTTATTTTATAATACCACAAATCTTTGAGTTAAGTAAGAGTGACATAATTGTGCCCTCACAGTATAAAAATCAAACTTCAAAACCTGATGCCTCTGTGTCAAACTCAGATGTAAATTATTATATCCAAGATAGCAAATAATATACTATAGATATAACAATCATGAATAGTAAATAAGTTGAGGTATTTTTCATCTATTACTGTAACTGTAATCTCTATATCCTTTAGGTGAATTTTCTTTGTACTCACTCGATTTAATACAACTGATGTGCATTGCATTGACAGTTAAAAATGCTACTGCATTCTATGGTTGGCATAATACAGGTCTTACAGTGTAATGTAAGAGACATCTCATTTCTTGTGTTAAGATTTTTAAAAGTAACCCATTTGTTGCATAGCTTTATTACTTATTAGTTCAGCATGTGCCTCAAAGGAAAGATTATGGGTTGTGGTTATTCCCAGGTCTTTTTACTGGATTACCTCCTTTAATGGATGTTCTAGTAGATGCACAGATGAATGAACTACATCCTTTCCAAAATACCTTACATTACATTTGTTATAACTAAAATGTATACTCGTGTTGTGTGCCCAATACTTATTTACCCAACATATCTTAGATCTTGGAATGGAGAAAAATACAGTATTAAAAAGCACTGGTCTAAGAACAGAGCCTTGTGGACTTCCAAGATGAATAGGAAGGAAGTCAAGGTTTGTGTCATGCATGGTTATGCACTAGGATCTATCAGTTAACCTTGACATGATCCATTTTACCAGGAATACATTGACATTAGACTTGATAAGGCTTTGGTAAATTACATGGTGAGGAAGGGAGAAAAAGGCCTTTGTTTTAAGCAAGAAACATCTTTATTAAGTTATCACATACGACCTATGCAATCTTACATTTATATAAATGAAAACAGGCCATACTGACAGTTCCAGCTGCAAACATTATACATTACAAACCACAATGACACAATAGTAATTACAAAGATTATACATCACTTATAATCTATCCAGTCATTGTCAGTCAAACATTACATAGCTCATTCAAATCCTGCCTTCTTTTAAACCTCATTCCTCTTCTGCATGTATTGTTCCCATGTATTGTTCCCACAATTCCAATTTTTCCTATGTAATTTGCTCCTAACCTTTTCTAAAGATCCAAATTCAAGTTGTTTTTTCCCCGTTACTATAGTCACTACTTTTAGTAAATTTGGTTTAGACACCGATTTCCATTTTCTAGTAATTGCTTTTTTGGCAGCCACCATAATTAAACTCAGCAAGGCCTTATTATGTCTAGGCTAATCCGATTCTATATCATAGCTCAAAAAAATAATAATTTCCTTACTTACACTAATTTGCTCACCCAGTATCTCTGACAATGCAGTCTGCAGGGAATTTTTAAAGTCTGCCAACTCATTGCACTCCCAGAAAATATATTCCCATTTACCTCTTTCTTCCCAATCATACCTCCAACATTTGCTGTCTACCCGAGGAAAAATTATTTGGAGTCTTCTTGGGGTAAAGAATACCTATGTACACACTTTCAAGCAAAGATCCTAAATCTTCTAGATTTTGTTACATATTAGGGAGACATAAATATATCCCCCTCCCATTGTTTATTTGTGAATTGTTTATTTAATCTCTCTTTCCAACCCTTTATAACCTCATCTGATTTATTCTTATAGTTATCATGCAATTTATTATATGCTGTAACCAAACCACAAAATACTGGAAAACAGTGCTACAAGCGTGAAAAGCCAACCACACAAAAAATATTGCACTGTGGAGATACAGGAAACTACTACCAAATATGAGTGAAGATACTGGCAATAACTTTATTAAACGGTCACTTTAAA